>NW_027152591.1:0-59147 GCF_040937935.1 Hyperolius riggenbachi
TGGAAATAAAGTTAAGAAATGGTGAAGGTGGCTTTAATCATATCCCACGCTCAGCCCTCATTGGCAGGGACAAAATAAGTGTCTTTTACCCAGGTCAACCGAGAACGTGTTATAAATGTGGGGGGAGGGGGCACTATGGCTACAGTTGTAAAAACCCCAGATGCAGTTTGTGCCAGGAGTTTGGACACGCGGCCAAAGAATGCAAGACCATAAAATGTAATTTTTGTTTCAAGTTTGGTCACCCATATACCGCGTGTCCAACCTCCTGGAACAATATGTCCGTGGAGGAGAAAGAGGTCATACTACGCATAATGGAGGAGGATGCGCGCTCAAAAACTCTTTTGAAAGCTCTTCCTTCAAATGTTCCAACTCAGTCAGATGTCTCTAAGCCTGTAACTTCTCAGTCTGTTTCCACTGTCCCTTCTGTGTCCTCCTCCAGAGTGGTAAAAGGTGTGGCCTCTGAAGTACCCCAAGCATCTGGGGGCCTGTCCAAGGAGAGGGTATCTCTCAGGGATGCAGCTGGGGGTGCAAATGCTCCCCAGAACCAGAGAAGGCTGACCAAGCCTAATCCGGATGTCAAGAATTCCCCTCCCAAAAAAGGAGGGGCAACAAGGGCTCCTTTGGGTCTGAAGAGGAACAAAACTGTTCCTGATACTCAACCTAACCCTCCTTCCCTCTCTACCCCTAACCCCGAAATCCCTTCCCGTTCAACACCCTGTCCCACAACCCGTCCTGTGTCCCGTCCTACACCCAGTCCTACATCCCGTCCTCCTGACCCATCCCCTTCCCCAACCTCGCAATCCTCAGATTTTATCCTGGTATCTTCCCCAAGGAAGGTCAAGGATAAAACAAATAGAAGGGGTCCCTCAGGTGGGACAGAGATGTCGAATTTTAAGGTCATGAATCCTAAGAAACGCAGTCCCCTAACCACTAAAGATAGGGTGACAATTAAGCAGCAAGAAGCAAGCTGCAAGAGACAGGAAGAGTTTGCCAAAAGTAGGTTGGTTAAAACCATACCAACGGGCAACAAATATGAAGTATTGTCTGAAGACAATCTATCTGATGAGATGGAGGTGCAGAGTGCAGAGCAAGGGGACATTTCTTAAATGCCTTCTGTGTGGTCTTGTTCAATGTATTTATTTTGTTTTTTGTCCTTTGTGGAAGATAAAGTTTTTGGAAACTCAAACATCCAAATGGCGGTTCCCCCTCCATTAACACTTGCAACCATTAATGTTGCAAGTATAAGATCAACAAGTGCTAGACGGACAGCCTTATTTTTTCTCAGTAGCTTTAATACTGACATTTTGTTTTTGCAAGAGACTAGGCTCACCTCTTTGGCTGATATCCAACTGGCCAAGAGGGACTGGAGATCCGGTCCGAGCTATTGGTCTCTTGCGGCTGAGCCTTGTAGTGGAGTGGCAGTGCTTTTTAGAACTGGCATGGTAACTTGCCGGCGGGTGGTTGAGGTTGAGATGGGGAGATGCCTAGTCCTGGACGTTGTCGTGAAGGGACAAGACCTCCGACTAATTAACATCTATGGTCCCCAGACGGCTTGGGAGAGGAAACGTCTCTTTACGACAATCAGGCCATTTCTTTTTACTGCCCAGTCTGTCATCTTTGGCGGTGATTTCAACACCGTGGTTAGGTTGATGGACAGGTCGGGTGCCAGAGATCGGCTGGGTACGGATAGTGTTCTTCTAAATAAGATGGTTAGTGAGGCAGGTCTGGTGGATGTTCACGTTAGACATACGCCAGACCTCACAGGGTTCACTTATAGATGTAGTGATAGACAGAGTAGGATAGATAGATTTTTTGTTAAAGAGAGTTTTTCCACTACACCCCCTAGGGTGCAGGCGGTTGAATTCTCTGATCACTGTATTCTATCGGTAGATCTGAATGTATCAGAAGCTCCTCCCAGAGGAAGGGGTGTTTGGAAATTAAATTCGTCTCTACTTGTGGAGGAAAGTAACAGACAATCTTTTTTGGATTTTTTTCAGGCACAGGAAACCATCCTGGACTTGTTTGGCAGCACGTCGGAGTGGTGGGAAGTGGTCAAGAAGCGTGCTATTGGACTTTTCAAGGGTCTAGCTAAAAAGAGACAGGTTGGTAATTATGTTGCCTACCAAAGATTGAGAAGAAAGTTGGAATTTCTTGTCTCGGAAGGCGGAGATCAGGGGGAGATCTCTGAGATCAAACTTCAACTTCGGCAGAAGCAATATGACCGATTAACCTCTTTGTTTCTGGAGCGGGATTATGGTAAATACCACTCGCCAGACCCGTTCCAGAATTGCAAACAGGGTATAGAAATCAAGTCAGTAAATGGTCTCAGGGATGTCTCGGGATCCGTGATTAAGTCCAGGTCGGGGATCCTAGACATCGCTAGTGAGTTTTATGCGAATCTGCTTAAGGAGAAGCCAATTGATCAGACAAGAATGGAAGACTTTCTAGTCTCCACTCCAGGTTTGGAAGATATAGATGCTTTTCGGCCAAATTTGACATCAGAAATCACTGCTGAAGAGGTTGTAAGTGCCATTAATGGCCTTACTCCCAAGAAAACCCCGGGTCCAGACGGTCTTACGGCTGAGTTTTACAAAGCCTTTAAGTCCGTTCTGGCACCTAAATTGGCTGAAATCTTTAATAGTTGCCTTGCCGAGGGGGAGTTACCGCACTCTATGAGGCAATCAGCTGTGATTCTGCTGTCAAAAGGCAAAGATCCTACGATGATTGAGAATTGGCGTCCCATCAGCCTACTCAACGTTGATAGGAAGATTTTGGCAAAAATCCTTTTTTGGCGCTTGTCCCAGGCGACATATTTGCTTTCACGCCATCAGCATTGCTCTGTTAAGGGAAAAACAACATTCTCAGCGCTGTTAGCTGTCAGGGAGATCCTGGAGCGGAGCAAGGCTGAGGGATGGGGAAAGTATCTACTGGCATTGGATCAATCTAAAGCTTTTGACAGAGTCAATCATGAGTACTTGTGGAGATTGCTTTGTGTATATGGTTTGCAGGGTGGTTTTGTTGATTGGCTGCGTACCTTATACAAAGGGGCAGAGAGTTTCATGTTAATTAATGGCTGGGTTGGTCAACCTTTTGTAGTAAGTTCAGGAGTCCGTCAGGGTTGTCCTCTGAGCTCATTGTTGTATGTGTTTGCAATCGACCCCTTCGTAAGAAGGTTAGAGAGCAGCATGCTTGATGGTGTTCCGGTGGGCATCACTGACGCAGAACCCTTGAGAGTAATAGCCTATGCTGATGATGTCACTGTGGTAATCTCTGACACTTGTGAAGCAGAGGTGGTAGTGTCGGAGATCGCCAGGTACTCTGAGGCATCAGGCTCACAGATCAATCCGGACAAATGTGAAATTCTCTGGATGGGGAAAGATGGTGAGAGTTTTTGTCTCCCTGACACCTTCCCTGAGCCCCAGTCAAACATCAAAATTCTAGGCATCGAATTTGGTTCAGGCAATTATGGCCTCAGAAATTGGGTATGCAAACTAGAAGATGTCGGTACCAAAGTAAATCGTTGGAAGAATTGGCGGTTGTCATTTCGGGAAAGGATTGACATTGTCAAAACTTATTTGATTCCAATAATGTTGTATGTCAGTTATGTCGCAATTTTGCCACCATCTTTGTATGCAAGGATCTACAGTTTGTTTTTTCAGATGCTCTGGGGAAACAAAATGAATATTGTCCGAAGAAACATCACCTACAAAACCAGACGGGAAGGTGGCTTAGGAATGGTCAATCCTGTTGTGTTTTTTTCTCTGATTTTTGTCAAGTACAACATTGGTAGCATGTTATCGGAGAACCCGCCTGGTTGGGTGGGTATGTTCCGTACTTGGATGGAGCCTTTTCTCAAGAATTGGGAAGGTGGTGGCCCAGTGAAAAGTCTGAGGGCACAGCGTGGCTACTTGCCGGCCTATGTTGCCCCGTGTTTGAAAATTCTGAAGCAGTGGAGATTGACAGGGGAGGACATCAGGTCTGTGGGAAGGAAACTTCTTGTAGATCGGATTATAGACTCTCATTTTCATGATCCTCTGGCCTTAAAAGATTGCCCAAGCATGGATTTGGAGGAGGGTTTAAAATTGATCAATTCACCAAGGATTCCGAACAAATTGAGGGACATAGCTTGGCTTTCCTTCCAAGGTAAGCTCTACGTTAGAGGGAACGTAAGATTTGGGAGGGGAGTGGATCGTGGTTGTCCTCGTGTGGAGTGTGGAGGTGCCGAGGAGACCATGGACCATTTCCTGCTCCAGTGTCCCTTTAATGTAGATGTATGTAAACAGGTGGGCGAGGTTTTGAACATCCCTTTTCTGGATCATCTGAGTTATGCAGAGTGGGCTTATGGTGCATTCAAAAATCGCCAGGGTTATGATTTGTGCACTTTATATTTAGTTAGTTTAGCTATTAGATACCACATTTGGTTGGCACGGTGTGAAGTCTCCATTAGGCAGAAAACCCTTCCTGTTCAGGTGGTGGTTGACAAAATTCTTGGTGAGGTGCGGTATATCTGGTCTTTAGAGAGGAAGAAGTTAGGCAGGGGCAATTGTATTCTGGCTTGGCAGAATATTAAGCCTCCCTGACTTGGTGATTTCTCTCGTGGGTGAGCTTTTCTATTTCTTATCACCCTTAGTAGATTTTTGATTTTTCTATGTATTTTTGAAAGATGGCCGTAGGCATAAGTAGATTTATTCCTAAGATTTTATCTTGGTAAATGTGGGTTTTTTTTTTTTTTTTTTTTTTTTTTTTTTTTTTTTTTCTCCCACTGTCCAGTGTATTTTATTGATTTAAGTCCTTGTCAGTGTTGGTCCCTAGATAGTCTTGTTGAAACTTGTATGAGATTGGTATGAATGTTATGTTGGTGTTTTTTTTTTTTTTTTTTTTTTTTTTTTTTTTTTTTTTTTTTTTTTTTTTTTTTTTTTTTTTTTTTTTGGTATGTTGAATGATGTTATGTTGGTGGCGTCGGTGTAAGTCTTGGTATTGGTATGTTATGTCCTTGTGAGTATGTTAGGTTGAATGAGTGGTTCCCTTGTTTTGCACTCTCTGAATCTCTTGGATTACTGTTGTATATTGATTATTTCTTTTTCTGTTATTTTGTTGAAATAGTTTTGTTATTTGATTCAGCTCAAACGAGAGTTTTGAATAAATGGAATTTGTATCTTGATTATGATGAGTTCACAAAGAATAACAAGTGTTATGTTTCTTGAATGTTGAGAGAAACATTTAGAAATTACAGTATAAAATTGATTAATTATTTATTATTTATTAATATGTACATATGTATATAATGTTTGGATTATTTTTCTAATAAAAAAATTCCGATTTGCAAACGGATTTCACTGAAGCTGTAACTTTCATCCCAGAACATAGTTTAGGGGCCATTACTTCTTCAACTATAGTCATTTTTCTTTCGATTGCAAACGTAACCAGTTTTTCAATGGTGTAATGGTTTAACATAGAAAACTTACCGTTGGCTCTAGATTCTAATCTATCACTCCGATTTGCAAACGGATTTCACTGAAGCTGTAACTTTCATCCCAGAACATAGTTTAGGGGCCATTACTTCTTCAACTATAGTCATTTTTCTTTCGATTGCAAACGTAACCAGTTTTTCAATGGTGTAATGGTTTAACATAGAAAACTTACCGTTGGCTCTAGATTCTAATCTATCACTCCGATTTGCAAACGGATTTCACTGAAGCTGTAACTTTCATCCCAGAACATAGTTTAGGGGCCATTACTTCTTCAACTATAGTCATTTTTCTTTCGATTGCAAACGTAACCAGTTTTTCAATGGTGTAATGGTTTAACATAGAAAATTTACAGTTGGCTCTAGATTCTAATCTATCACTCCGATTTGCAAACGGATTTCACTGAAGCTGTAACTTTCATCCCAGAACATAGTTTAGGGGCCATTACTTCTTCAACTATAGTCATTTTTCTTTCGATTGCAAACGTAACCAGTTTTTCAATGGTGTAATGGTTTAACATAGAAAACTTACCGTTGGCTCTAGATTCTAATCTATCACTCCGATTTGCAAACGGATTTCACTGAAGCTGTAACTTTCATCCCAGAACATAGTTTAGGGGCCATTACTTCTTCAACTATAGTCATTTTTCTTTCGATTGCAAACGTAACCAGTTTTTCAATGGTGTAATGGTTTAACATAGAAAACTTACCGTTGGCTCTAGATTCTAATCTATCACTCCGATTTGCAAACGGATTTCACTGAAGCTGTAACTTTCATCCCAGAACATAGTTTAGGGGCCATTACTTCTTCAACTATAGTCATTTTTCTTTCGATTGCAAACGTAACCAGTTTTTCAATGGTGTAATGGTTTAACATAGAAAACTTACCGTTGGCTCTAGATTCTAATCTATCACTCCGATTTGCAAACGGATTTCACTGAAGCTGTAACTTTCATCCTAGAACATAGTTTAGGGGCCATTACTTCTTCAACTATAGTCATTTTTCTTTCGATTGCAAACGTAACCAGTTTTTCAATGGTGTAATGGTTTAACATAGAAAACTTACCGTTGGCTCTAGATTCTAATCTATCACTCCGATTTGCAAACGGATTTCACTGAAGCTGTAACTTTCATCCCAGAACATAGTTTAGGGGCCATTACTTCTTCAACTATAGTCATTTTTCTTTCGATTGCAAACGTAACCAGTTTTTCAATGGTGTAATGGTTTAACATAGAAAACTTACCGTTGGCTCTAGATTCTAATCTATCAATCCGATTTGCAAACGGATTTCACTGAAGCTGTAACTTTCATCCCAGAACATAGTTTAGGGGCCATTACTTCTTCAACTATAGTCATTTTTCTTTCGATTGCAAACGTAACCAGTTTTTCAATGGTGTAATGGTTTAACATAGAAAACTTACCGTTGGCTCTAGATTCTAATCTATCACTCCGATTTGCAAACGGATTTCACTGAAGCTGTAACTTTCATCCCAGAACATAGTTTAGGGGCCATTACTTCTTCAACTATAGTCATTTTTCTTTCGATTGCAAACGTAACCAGTTTTTCAATGGTGTAATGGTTTAACACAGAAAACTTACCGTTGGCTCTAGATTCTAATCTATCACTCCGATTTGCAAACGGATTTCACTGAAGCTGTAACTTTCATCCCAGAACATAGTTTAGGGGCCATTACTTCTTCAACTATAGTCATTTTTCTTTCGATTGCAAACGTAACCAGTTTTTCAATGGTGTAATGGTTTAACATAGAAAACTTACCGTTGGCTCTAGATTCTAATCTATCACTCCGATTTGCAAACGGATTTCACTGAAGCTGTAACTTTCATCCCAGAACATAGTTTAGGGGCCATTACTTCTTCAACTATAGTCATTTTTCTTTCGATTGCAAACGTAACCAGTTTTTCAATGGTGTAATGGTTTAACATAGAAAACTTACCGTTGGCTCTAGATTCTAATCTATCACTCCGATTTGCAAACAGATTTCACTGAAGCTGTAACTTTCATCCCAGAACATAGTTTAGGGGCCATTACTTCTTCAACTATAGTCATTTTTCTTTCGATTGCAAACGTAACCAGTTTTTCAATGGTGTAATGGTTTAACATAGAAAATTTACAGTTGGCTCTAGATTCTAATCTATCACTCCGATTTGCAAACGGATTTCACTGAAGCTGTAACTTTCATCCCAGAACATAGTTTAGGGGCCATTACTTCTTCAACTATAGTCATTTTTCTTTCGATTGCAAACGTAACCAGTTTTTCAATGGTGTAATGGTTTAACATAGAAAACTTACCGTTGGCTCTAGATTCTAATCTATCACTCCGATTTGCAAACGGATTTCACTGAAGCTGTAACTTTCATCCCAGAACATAGTTTAGGGGCCATTACTTCTTCAACTATAGTCATTTTTCTTTCGATTGCAAACGTAACCAGTTTTTCAATGGTGTAATGGTTTAACATAGAAAATTTACCGTTGGCTCTAGATTCTAATCTATCACTCCGATTTGCAAACGGATTTCACTGAAGCTGTAACTTTCATCCCAGAACATAGTTTAGGGGCCATTACTTCTTCAACTATAGTCATTTTTCTTTCGATTGCAAACGTAACCAGTTTTTCAATGGTGTAATGGTTTAACATAGAAAACTTACCGTTGGCTCTAGATTCTAATCTATCACTCCGATTTGCAAACGGATTTCACTGAAGCTGTAACTTTCATCCTAGAACATAGTTTAGGGGCCATTACTTCTTCAACTATAGTCATTTTTCTTTCGATTGCAAACGTAACCAGTTTTTCAATGGTGTAATGGTTTAACATAGAAAACTTACCGTTGGCTCTAGATTCTAATCTATCACTCCGATTTGCAAACGGATTTCACTGAAGCTGTAACTTTCATCCCAGAACATAGTTTAGGGGCCATTACTTCTTCAACTATAGTCATTTTTCTTTCGATTGCAAACGTAACCAGTTTTTCAATGGTGTAATGGTTTAACATAGAAAACTTACCGTTGGCTCTAGATTCTAATCTATCAATCCGATTTGCAAACGGATTTCACTGAAGCTGTAACTTTCATCCCAGAACATAGTTTAGGGGCCATTACTTCTTCAACTATAGTCATTTTTCTTTCGATTGCAAACGTAACCAGTTTTTCAATGGTGTAATGGTTTAACATAGAAAACTTACCGTTGGCTCTAGATTCTAATCTATCACTCCGATTTGCAAACGGATTTCACTGAAGCTGTAACTTTCATCCCAGAACATAGTTTAGGGGCCATTACTTCTTCAACTATAGTCATTTTTCTTTCGATTGCAAACGTAACCAGTTTTTCAATGGTGTAATGGTTTAACATAGAAAACTTACCGTTGGCTCTAGATTCTAATCTATCACTCCGATTTGCAAACGGATTTCACCGAAGCTGTAACTTTCATCCCAGAACATAGTTTAGGGGCCATTACTTCTTCAACTATAGTCATTTTTCTTTCGATTGCAAACGTAACCAGTTTTTCAATGGTGTAATGGTTTAACACAGAAAACTTACCGTTGGCTCTAGATTCTAATCTATCACTCCGATTTGCAAACGGATTTCACTGAAGCTGTAACTTTCATCCCAGAACATAGTTTAGGGGCCATTACTTCTTCAACTATAGTCATTTTTCTTTCGATTGCAAACGTAACCAGTTTTTCAATGGTGTAATGGTTTAACATAGAAAATTTACCGTTGGCTCTAGATTCTAATCTATCACTCCGATTTGCAAACGGATTTCACTGAAGCTGTAACTTTCATCCCAGAACATAGTTTAGGGGCCATTACTTCTTCAACTATAGTCATTTTTCTTTCGATTGCAAACGTAACCAGTTTTTCAATGGTGTAATGGTTTAACATAGAAAACTTACCGTTGGCTCTAGATTCTAATCTATCACTCCGATTTGCAAACGGATTTCACTGAAGCTGTAACTTTCATCCCAGAACATAGTTTAGGGGCCATTACTTCTTCAACTATACTCATTTTTCTTTCGATTGCAAACGTAACCAGTTTTTCAATGGTGTAATGGTTTAACATAGAAAACTTACCGTTGGCTCTAGATTCTAATCTATCACTCCGATTTGCAAACGGATTTCACTGAAGCTGTAACTTTCATCCCAGAACATAGTTTAGGGGCCATTACTTCTTCAACTATAGTCATTTTTCTTTCGATTGCAAACGTAACCAGTTTTTCAATGGTGTAATGGTTTAACATAGAAAGGGCGTGGCTGGCTGCTGAGCTGCATGGCTGTGTGAGTCCAGAGCTCTCTGCCTGAAACCCTTAGAAAAGCGACTAAAAGCATCCTGAGAAGCCCCAAATTTTCCCAGAAAGATGGCAGGACACCCTGGAAGCGACTGGGAGTACAGAAGAGCGAAAACAGGGAGGAATTACAGCTCCCCAGCGCTGAGAAAGCTGTCTTCCTTCTATGAGGATGAAAACCAAGATGGCCACCGCTATCACAGAGGAGAGGCCCTGGAGAGATCCAGCTACAGGACTCCATCTCCCATACCGCTAAAAAACAGGTACAATCCTCTTCTCACACCATTCCCCAGGGACCATGTAGCGCTGTATGAAGAGGACAGCGACGAAGATGCCTTCCAGCGGCAGCGGCAGGCCAAGAAGTCCCGCGAGCGGAGCCCACTGAAGCCGGGACCTGTAGTACAGCAGCAGGCCGATGCGGACTTCCAGAGCGCCGGGAAGCAGGTACGCGAACGTTCCCCTGATCCAGACGAACGTTTTGACGCATCCGATCCTTCGCATCCCACTGTTCCAGGCGAACGAACGTTCGCATCCGACCATACCAGAAGTTCGCAATACTCCTCTCCAAACGAACAAACGGTCGCATTAACATTGCAAAATGTCAACTCTCTCCCCCAACGTCCCCAAAAGAGTGACAAACAGCTACAGATGGTTGATCCTATGGAATCTTTTCCGGTGTCAGACCAACCGGTCACTCAACAATTCCTAAAAGACTTTATGCTTTCCTTTAGAGCTGGCATTCAGGAAGACATAAGAGATGTCAGGAGAGATTTACAATCACTAGCAGGCCATGTCGCGCAGATTGCTGGTGAAACAGATTCCAGACTCCTTAAACTGGAAAGAAGGATGGAGCAGATGACCATAGCACACAACCATCTTGTCGGAGCACATAAGGAACTCCAAGAACAAAATAAGTTCATGAAGGAGAAGATATCCGACAATGAAGACCGGAATCGCCGGAACAATATCAAAATTAGAGGAGTACCAGAGTCGGTAAGCACCAATGAACTCAAGGATTATGTCAAAGACATTCTTAAATGCACCGCTCCAGACCTCCCAGAGAACGAGCTAGTAATTGATAGGGCCCACCGACTGCCAAAACCCTCACATGTGGCCAAACACCTCCCTCGTGATGTAATCACAAGAATTCATTTTTTCCATGCTAAGGAAAAAATGCTCTCAGCTACAAGAGGAGGAAGGAAATTGCCCAGCCCTTATCAGGACCTTATTCTTTACCAGGACCTCTCCCAAGCTACACTTCATGCCAGGAGGCAATTTTCAGAAGTTACCACCACTTTGCGCCACAGGAAGATTGATTACTCCTGGGGATTCCCTCCCAAGCTTCTAATAAATGACAATGGAACAATCTACGCTGCCAGAAGCCCAAAGGAAGCACGCGACTTGTTGGCTAGATGGGACATCCCAATTTTCATCCCAAGGGACCCCAGGAAGGATAAGCCAATATACCAGGTCTCCCTGTCCAAACAGCTGGCTTCTCCAAGACAAGCTCCCAGGAATGCTACCACCCAACAGATGGACACTGCTCCACCTCCTGACCAAGCGGAAAAAGGAAATTCTGCCGGGGCTTCTTCGGACACATGAGCAGATGGGTATTCACCACATACTTTTTTCCCCCAAGTAGCCTCTTTCCTTAGGGCCTACACTTCTTCCCCCTGAGGGAATCGGCTTGATTCTGAACCACTTGTGGTTGCTCCACCAATCAAGTCCTATTCTTGGAACTGATAGTTCTGAGACCTGTTATCTGTTAACTTTTAACTTTTGGTTTTTGGTTGATTAGTTTAACTGCCTACTTAAGGCTCCTTTGCCTGGAGTCTCAGCAGGGAGGCTCTTGGACCCCCATTCTCCGGGCTAGCAATTAATTGGAGGGTAGAACCGGATGCCCACCAGTTTTTTGCTTCTTCTTCTTCAGTTTTTAGCTTGTTTTGATATGCTGTGTAAAGTGTTGTATTGCCTAACTACTCTTTCTGAATATAGAGGTCTGTCGTGCAGTAGTCCTATGAACAACCCAGGGAGGTCTCGTGATGGTAAGACAAATTGGTATAGTATGTATAACTGCAAATTCATTAATAACAATGATGCAAGACTGTAACATCTTATCTATTAACGTGAGAGGACTGAACTCTTACAGAAAACGTTTTCTACTACAGAAATTAATCAAGGAACATAAGGCAGACATTGTATGTATTCAGGAGACTCATTTAACCAAAATCTCAGCAAGTAAGTTCAAACTCCATCAATTTTCAAATATTTTTCATTCCACCCTAAAAGGTAATAAAAAGAAAGCTGGAGTAAGTATTGCTTTTAAAGATACTCTAGGCTTAGTGATTGAGGAGACTTTTACCAGTGAAGACGGTAGACTAGTGATAGTACAAGGAAAGATCAACTCTCAGGAATATACTTTCGCAAACATATATGCTCCAAATTCTCACCAACTGAAATTTATTAATAAAAAATTGAAAAAAATCAACACTCTCCAAAAAGGACATCTATTCGTGTCTGGAGATTTCAATGCAGTAGCAGATGTCCAGATAGATTGTACAGCTAGTAGCAGGAGAGCACACTCCATCCTTCAACCTGCATTGATGTCCTTTGAACTCTATGATTCATGGAGATGTTTTCACCCCAAATCACGTGAATATACATATTACTCTCCAGTTCAGAAATCCTTTACTCGCATTGATTACTGCCTGACTGACAGATTCACTTTGCCTTTAATAACTGAAACAGAAATACTACCCAGAATATGGTCAGACCATTCTCCTCTAATCACAAAATTTAAATTACAAAACTCTACCGCTTCCCCCCAATTGTGGAAATTGAACAAATTCATCCTTAATTCTGAGCACACTCTACCCACTATAAAGAAGGAACTTGCTGAGTATTTTGAGTTGAACGACACTAAAGATGTCTCCAAGACAACCTTGTGGAACGCCCACAAGGCTGTTATGCGAGGTGTAATCATAAAATTGAGCTCCATACAAAAGAAAAAAAGAAAAGAAACTACAGACAGATTACTACACAAAATAAAGTCCCTAGAAAAAGAAATTTTTAATAATAAAAAACACCATTTGACTAAAATTCTAGAAGAAACTAGGCAAGAATTGGCAGATATTATGTATTATGACTACGATAAGTGGCAAACTATTCTCCGGGAAAACTGGTACTACGATAACAATAGAGCAGGAAAGGCTATGGCAAGAAAGATTAAGGGTAAAAGAATACACCATAGAATAGTTAAAATAATCCATCCCCAATCAAATACTGCTGTATACCACCCACAAGACATTGTAGACTCCCTTGCTATATATTATGAGAAACTTTATAATTTAGAACTAGACCCAAACACCCATAACCCAAACACCCAAGAGATAGATAACTATCTGGATAAAATTAATCTTCCTTCTCTACCTGACTTTGAGAAGAAGGTACTAGGGTCCCCCTTCAACCAACAAGAAATAATCTATGCCATAAACTCTCTCAAGAATGACAAAGCCCCTGGCCCAGATGGGTATATCAATGAATATTTCAAGAAATTTGTAACTATTTTAGCAAAACCACTCACTGATATGTTCAACGATATAGCAATCACTGGTGTTTTCCCTAAAGAGTCCCTTTCTGCCTTAATTTCTACCATCCCCAAGGAAGACAAGGATCCCTCCGATCCTGCTAACTATAGACCCATTTCCCTACTCAACTCCGACATAAAAATATATGCTAAAGTCATAGCAAATAGGTTAACCCCCTTTATGCCGCAACTTCTCCATTCCGACCAGGTAGGTTTTACAAGAAACAGGTCAACTTCTGATGGCACACGCAAGGCACTTGCTTTGATCTACAGAGTTGGGCTCTGTCGAACGCCTACTCTATTAGTATCACTTGATGCGGAGAAGGCGTTCGACAGAGTCAATTGGCTATACCTATCAAGAGTACTGACAAAATTCGGAATCCCCAACTTCCTACATAAGGCGATATTAGCCTTATATACTCAGCCCTCTGCGAAGGTCCTCTCTTCTGGCTCTCTATCCCAGACTTTTAACATTAAGAATGGAACCCGTCAGGGATGCCCCCTCTCGCCACTAATTTTCAATTTATCTATAGAACCCTTAGCCCAGAGTATAAGAGACAACCCCCAAATCCATGGCATAAAATTAAACCAATCAACTACCAAACTAAGTTTATATGCAGACGATATCATTTTATTTCTTCAGAAACCACTATTATCTTTACCTGCTGCTACCACAGAACTCAATAATTTTTCTCGTATCTCCTTTTATAAACTCAACCAAACGAAAACAGTTATTCTTCCATGTTTTATCCCTCAAAAAACTAAAATTACTCTCAAGGAATCCTGCAGCTTCTCTTGGAACGATACAGCAATAAAATACCTGGGTATATACTTGACCCCACAAATAAACCAATTATACAAAGAAAATTACAATCCCTGGTTGAAGAAATTTAAAACTAAACTAGAAGCATTGGCCAAAGTGGAGTATTCCTGGATGGGTAGAGCAGCAGCTTTTAAGATGATAATACTTCCTCAGCTACTCTACCTATTCAGGAACTTACCAATCAAAGCCCCTCAAACCTTCTTTAACAATCTTCAAAAATTACTCAACCAATTTATTTTACTGAACAAAAAATCTAGATTTTCCAACAAAATTTTAACTACACACACATCCAATTTAGGCCTGGGAGTTCCCAATATCGAGCTTTATTACAAGGCAACCCTACTAGATCAATCTAGAGCAATATGGCTAGAAGATAAAACTAAACAATGGCTCTCTATAGAAGAAGAACAACTCCCAAACAACTCTTACAGACTCTTCCTACATTCAAGGTTGGTCTGGGAGTTCAGACAAAGTAGCTACAATCCTATTACAGCCAACACAGTAAAATTATGGAAAGAGTTTCTAAAACTATCCAAGGAAGAATCTTTAGCCATTGAAATAAATACCCCTCTAACTGCTCTTAACTCAGTTATCAGAAATATTGATCTACAAGATTGGGTTGACTTGGGTATAAAGGAGATTACAGACCTATTGGATACACATGAAATTAAGTCATTCGAAGACTTAATGTCAATCTATAATATCCCCTCCACAGATATTCTCATATATCCCAAAATCAACAAATTTTTAATGAAATACCGATATAATCCCATCACTATTACCCCACAAATCAAGAAATTGCTTCAACCAGAAGGAAAAAACATTAAAGGCACATCAATTTTTTATAGAGCCTTACTAACTCTAAAAGAAAAATTCCCCAAATGGCAAGTAGAAAGCTGGCAGGATTACTTGGGATCTGAGATAGACCTGGAAGAATTGGAATTGACTATGAAGTCAGTAAAGCAATCTTCACACTGTGTAAACCATTACGAGGGCCTAATAAAAACTATATGGCTGTGGTACATGTCCCCAGAGAAGATAGCCAAATTTGATATGAATACCTCACCTCTTTGCTGGAGGGGATGCAACATGACGGGTTCCATCGGTCATATACTCTGGGATTGTCCAAAACTAAAAACACTAAGAAACAATATAGAGGGATTCCTGAAGAAATTGCCTGTGTCCTTACAAGCTATCCCCTCGGGCATGGCTTTACTACATCTAGGGATTAGAGACCTACCCCCTCAGGAGAGACTTATATACAATCATATATTTATCGTAACTAGAAATCAAATTGCTGTAAATTGGAAATCTGTAGTTATTCCAACAATTGGAGAAATCCTACGAATTGTCGAATCAAACCTATTAGCCGAAAAAGCTTGGGCAATTCGAAGTGGTGGACTAAAGTCTTTCCTGAGCAGGGCTCGACTCTGGCCTACAGTTTACAAGAGCTCAAAACTCTTGAAATTTTGAGTGTATAGATCCTCTCACGGATCAACCAATGAACAGATATGTGTCTACCTCACGAGACCAACCTCCTTTTACTTCTGAAAATATGGACAATATGCATAATGGGAATGTTGTGACTGTATCTAACAATATCTAATGTGTACATACACCTCAGTCCACACATCCCCGCACGCTGGACCTTCGGATCTACAAAGGCAACACTACACAGCTTGTAGGATAGAATAGTTTAGTTGTTCCCTAGGTTTTACCTAGTATAGCTATTTGTTAGTGTTACAACACTTATGTTTTAGGTTTAGGAATAATTTACCTTCCAACTTACAATCATCATTACAGAATGATACCTTGGAACATTTATAGATTTATAAACTCATAGACCCACACAATCAACCACTAGAAACTCCTTGGTCCCTGTAGACCTGTATCCACATGAACTCATGTGTGATATACGATACCCTAGATATGTCAATACCACTCCCTGGAGTCTCTGTAGGGCGGTGAGATTCCCCCATTCTCCAGGTTGAGAGGATCATACAAAGCATCACACATGTAAATCCTATGGAGTAGAAACTCCAATAAGATACCCAAAATCAGACACGGGATACTCTTTGGGAACGAGACTCCTTACCCAAAATTTTGGTGGAATTTGATAGACTAGATATAGTACTGTCACATTATAACCCCCTTACTTCACAGTATTTATTAGCAACCTACGTCAAGTATTGTTCTTGACTACTCCCACTTATTGGGACAGTGTTTAGATTATTGCAATAAACATCTGAACTGGCAATGTCTACTAATAAAGCTGGTTACCTATTATATTATTCTTGTTATATTATAGCTGTTATATTATATTATTATATGGTTCGTGTAATATTGTATTATTATATTACCTATATTAACATATAAGAATTTATGTAAGAATTTATATAAGAATTCATGTACACTGTTCTAAGCTAACCATAACTTTTTCTTCTGTACTGTAAAAATTTTTCAATAAAAATAAATGGAATTGGTTTAACATAGAAAACTTACCGTTGGCTCTAGATTCTAATCTATCACTCCGATTTGCAAACGGATTTCACTGAAGCTGTAACTTTCATCCCAGAACATAGTTTAGGGGCCATTACTTCTTCAACTATAGTCATTTTTCTTTCGATTGCAAACGTAACCAGTTTTTCAATGGTGTAATGGTTTAACATAGAAAATTTACCGTTGGCTCTAGATTCTAATCTATCACTCCGATTTGCAAACGGATTTCACTGAAGCTGTAACTTTCATCCCAGAACATAGTTTAGGGGCCATTACTTCTTCAACTATAGTCATTTTTCTTTCGATTGCAAACGTAACCAGTTTTTCAATGGTGTAATGGTTTAACATAGAAAACTTACCGTTGGCTCTAGATTCTAATCTATCACTCCGATTTGCAAACGGATTTCACTGAAGCTGTAACTTTCATCCCAGAACATAGTTTAGGGGCCATTACTTCTTCAACTATAGTCATTTTTCTTTCGATTGCAAACGTAACCAGTTTTTCAATGGTGTAATGGTTTAACATAGAAAACTTACCGTTGGCTCTAGATTCTAATCTATCACTCCGATTTGCAAACGGATTTCACTGAAGCTGTAACTTTCATCCCAGAACATAGTTTAGGGGCCATTACTTCTTCAACTATAGTCATTTTTCTTTCGATTGCAAACGTAACCAGTTTTTCAATGGTGTAATGGTTTAACATAGAAAACTTACCGTTGGCTCTAGATTCTAATCTATCACTCCGATTTGCAAACGGATTTCACTGAAGCTGTAACTTTCATCCTAGAACATAGTTTAGGGGCCATTACTTCTTCAACTATAGTCATTTTTCTTTCGATTGCAAACGTAACCAGTTTTTCAATGGTGTAATGGTTTAACATAGAAAACTTACCGTTGGCTCTAGATTCTAATCTATCACTCCGATTTGCAAACGGATTTCACTGAAGCTGTAACTTTCATCCCAGAACATAGTTTAGGGGCCATTACTTCTTCAACTATAGTCATTTTTCTTTCGATTGCAAACGTAACCAGTTTTTCAATGGTGTAATGGTTTAACATAGAACACTTACCGTTGGCTCTAGATTCTAATCTATCAATCCGATTTGCAAACGGATTTCACTGAAGCTGTAACTTTCATCCCAGAACATAGTTTAGGGGCCATTACTTCTTCAACTATAGTCATTTTTCTTTCGATTGCAAACGTAACCAGTTTTTCAATGGTGTAATGGTTTAACATAGAAAACTTACCGTTGGCTCTAGATTCTAATCTATCACTCCGATTTGCAAACGGATTTCACTGAAGCTGTAACTTTCATCCCAGAACATAGTTTAGGGGCCATTACTTCTTCAACTATAGTCATTTTTCTTTCGATTGCAAACGTAACCAGTTTTTCAATGGTGTAATGGTTTAACATAGAAAACTTACCGTTGGCTCTAGATTCTAATCTATCACTCCGATTTGCAAACGGATTTCACCGAAGCTGTAACTTTCATCCCAGAACATAGTTTAGGGGCCATTACTTCTTCAACTATAGTCATTTTTCTTTCGATTGCAAACGTAACCAGTTTTTCAATGGTGTAATGGTTTAACACAGAAAACTTACCGTTGGCTCTAGATTCTAATCTATCACTCCGATTTGCAAACGGATTTCACTGAAGCTGTAACTTTCATCCCAGAACATAGTTTAGGGGCCATTACTTCTTCAACTATAGTCATTTTTCTTTCGATTGCAAACGTAACCAGTTTTTCAATGGTGTAATGGTTTAACATAGAAAACTTACCGTTGGCTCTAGATTCTAATCTATCACTCCGATTTGCAAACAGATTTCACCTGAAGCTGTAACTTTCATCCCAGAACATAGTTTAGGGGCCATTACTTCTTCAACTATAGTCATTTTTCTTTCGATTGCAAACGTAACCAGTTTTTCAATGGTGTAATGGTTTAACATAGAAAATTTACAGTTGGCTCTAGATTCTAATCTATCACTCCGATTGCAAACGGATTTCACTGAAGCTGTAACTTTCATCCCAGAACATAGTTTAGGGGCCATTACTTCTTCAACTATAGTCATTTTTCTTTTCGATTGCAAACGTAACCAGTTTTTCAATGGTGTAATGGTTTAACATAGAAAACTTACCGTTGGCTCTAGATTCTAATCTATCACTTCCGATTTGCAAACGGATTTCACTGAAGCTGTAACTTTCATCCCAGAACATAGTTTAGGGGCCATTACTTCTTCAACTATAGTCATTTTTCTTTCGATTGCAAACGTAACCAGTTTTTCAATGGTGTAATGGTTTAACATAGAAAACTTACCGTTGGCTCTAGATTCTAATCTATCACTCCGATTTGCAAACGGATTTCACTGAAGCTGTAACTTTCATCCCAGAACATAGTTTAGGGGCCATTACTTCTTCAACTATAGTCATTTTTCTTTCGATTGCAAACGTAACCAGTTTTTCAATGGTGGTAATGGTTTTAACATAGAAAACTTACCGTTGGCTCTAGATTCTAATCTATCACTCCGATTTGCAAACGGATTTCACTGAAGCTGTAACTTTCATCCCAGAACATAGTTTAGGGGCCATTACTTCTTCAACTATAGTCATTTTTCTTTCGATTGCAAACGTAACCAGTTTTTCAATGGTGTAATGGTTTAACATAGAAAACTTACCGTTGGCTCTAGATTCTAATCTATCACTCCGATTTGCAAACGGATTTCACTGAAGCTGTAACTTTCATCCAGAACATAGTTTAGGGGCCATTACTTCTTCAACTATAGTCATTTTTCTTTCGATTGCAAACGTAACCAGTTTTTCAATGGTGTAATGGTTTAACATAGAAAACTTACCGTTGGCTCTAGATTCTAATCTATCACTCCGATTTGCAAACGGATTTCACTGAAGCTGTAACTTTCATCCCAGAACATAGTTTAGGGGCCATTACTTCTTCAACTATAGTCATTTTTCTTTCGATTGCAAACGTAACCAGTTTTTCAATGGTGTAATGGTTTAACATAGAAAACTTACCGTTGGCTCTAGATTCTAATCTATCACTCCGATTTGCAAACGGATTTCACTGAAGCTGTAACTTTCATCCCAGAACATAGTTTAGGGGCCATTACTTCTTCAACTATAGTCATTTTTCTTTCGATTGCAAACGTAACCAGTTTTTTCAATGGTGTAATGGTTTAACATAGAAAAACTTACCGTTGGCTCTAGATTCTAATCTATCACTCCGATTTGCAAACGGATTTCACTGAAGCTGTAACTTTCATCCCAGAACATAGTTTAGGGGCCATTACTTCTTCAACTATAGTCATTTTTCTTTCGATTGCAAACGTAACCAGTTTTTCAATGGTGTAATGGTTTAACATAGAAAACTTACCGTTGGCTCTAGATTCTAATCTATCACTCCGATTTGCAAACGGATTTCACTGAAGCTGTAACTTTCATCCCAGAACATAGTTTAGGGGCCATTACTTCTTCAACTATAGTCATTTTTCTTTCGATTGCAAACGTAACCAGTTTTTCAATGGTGTAATGGTTTAACATAGAAAACTTACCGTTGGCTCTAGATTCTAATCTATCACTCCGATTTGCAAACGGATTTCACTGAAGCTGTAACTTTCATCCCAGAACATAGTTTAGGGGGCCATTACTTCTTCAACTATAGTCATTTTTCTTTCGATTGCAAACGTAACCAGTTTTTCAATGGTGTAATGGTTCTTAACATCAGACAAACTTACCGTTGCTCTAGATTCTAATCTATCACTCCGATTTGCAAACGGATTTCACTGAAGCTGTAACTTTCATCCCAGAACATAGTTTTAGTGGGCCATTACTTCTTCAACTATAGTCATTTTTCTTTCGATTGCAAACGTAACCAGTTTTTCAATGGTGTAATGGTTTAACATAGAAAACTTACCGTTGGCTCTAGATTCTACTCTATCACACTCCGATTTGCAAACGGATTTCACTGAAGCTGTAACTTTCTCCCAGAACATAGTTTAGGGGCATTACTTCTTCAACTATAGGTCATTTTGTCTTTCGATTGCAAACGTAACCAGTTTTTCAATGGTGTAATGGTTTAACCATAGAGAAAACTTACCGTTGGCTCTAAGATTCTAATCTATCACTCCGATTTGCAAACGGATTTCACTGAAGCTGTAACTTTCCATCCCAGAAGCATAGTTTAGGGGCATTAGCTTCTTCAACTATAGTCATTTTTTCTTTCTCGATTGCAAACGATGGTTTAACATAGAAAACTTACCGTTGGCTCTAGATTCTAATCTATCACTCCGATTTGCAAACGGATTTCACTGAAGCTGTAACTTTCATCCCAGAACATAGTTTAGGGGCCATTACTTCTTCAACTATAGTCATTTTTCTTTCGATTGCAAACGTAACCAGTTTTTCAATGGTGTAATGGTTTAACATAGAAAACTTACCGTTGGCTCTAGATTCTAATCTATCACTCCGATTTGCAAACGGATTTCACTGAAGCTGTAACTTTCATCCCAGAACATAGTTTAGGGGCCATTACTTCTTCAACTATAGTCATTTTTCTTTCGATTGCAAACGTAACCAGTTTTTCAATGGTGTAATGGTTTAACATAGAAAACTTACCGTTGGCTCTAGATTCTAATCTATCACTCCGATTTGCAAACGGATTTCACTGAAGCTGTAACTTTCATCCCAGAACATAGTTTAGGGGCCATTACTTCTTCAACTATAGTCATTTTTCTTTCGATTGCAAACGTAACCAGTTTTTCAATGGTGTAATGGTTTAACATAGAAAACTTACCGTTGGCTCTAGATTCTAATCTATCACTCCGATTTGCAAACGGATTTCACTGAAGCTGTAACTTTCATCCCAGAACATAGTTTAGGGGCCATTACTTCTTCAACTATAGTCATTTTTCTTTCGATTGCAAACGTAACCAGTTTTTCAATGGTGTAATGGTTTAACATAGAAAACTTACCGTTGGCTCTAGATTCTAATCTATCACTCCGATTTGCAAACGGATTTCACTGAAGCTGTAACTTTCATCCCAGAACATAGTTTAGGGGCCATTACTTCTTCAACTATAGTCATTTTTCTTTCGATTGCAAACGTAACCAGTTTTTCAATGGTGTAATGGTTTAACATAGAAAACTTACCGTTGGCTCTAGATTCTAATCTATCACTCCGATTTGCAAACGGATTTCACTGAAGCTGTAACTTTCATCCCAGAACATAGTTTAGGGGCCATTACTTCTTCAACTATAGTCATTTTTCTTTCGATTGCAAACGTAACCAGTTTTTCAATGGTGTAATGGTTTAACATAGAAAACTTACCGTTGGCTCTAGATTCTAATCTATCACTCCGATTTGCAAACGGATTTCACTGAAGCTGTAACTTTCATCCCAGAACATAGTTTAGGGGCCATTACTTCTTCAACTATAGTCATTTTTCTTTCGATTGCAAACGTAACCAGTTTTTCAATGGTGTAATGGTTTAACATAGAAAACTTACCGTTGGCTCTAGATTCTAATCTATCACTCCGATTTGCAAACGGATTTCACTGAAGCTGTAACTTTCATCCCAGAACATAGTTTAGGGGCCATTACTTCTTCAACTATAGTCATTTTTCTTTCGATTGCAAACGTAACCAGTTTTTCAATGGTGTAATGGTTTAACATAGAAAACTTACCGTTGGCTCTAGATTCTAATCTATCACTCCGATTTGCAAACGGATTTCACTGAAGCTGTAACTTTCATCCCAGAACATAGTTTAGGGGCCATTACTTCTTCAACTATAGTCATTTTTCTTTCGATTGCAAACGTAACCAGTTTTTCAATGGTGTAATGGTTTAACATAGAAAACTTACCGTTGGCTCTAGATTCTAATCTATCACTCCGATTTGCAAACGGATTTCACTGAAGCTGTAACTTTCATCCCAGAACATAGTTTAGGGGCCATTACTTCTTCAACTATAGTCATTTTTCTTTCGATTGCAAACGTAACCAGTTTTTCAATGGTGTAATGGTTTAACATAGAAAACTTACCGTTGGCTCTAGATTCTAATCTATCACTCCGATTTGCAAACGGATTTCACTGAAGCTGTAACTTTCATCCCAGAACATAGTTTAGGGGCCATTACTTCTTCAACTATAGTCATTTTTCTTTCGATTGCAAACGTAACCAGTTTTTCAATGGTGTAATGGTTTAACATAGAAAACTTACCGTTGGCTCTAGATTCTAATCTATCACTCCGATTTGCAAACGGATTTCACTGAAGCTGTAACTTTCATCCCAGAACATAGTTTAGGGGCCATTACTTCTTCAACTATAGTCATTTTTCTTTCGATTGCAAACGTAACCAGTTTTTCAATGGTGTAATGGTTTAACATAGAAAACTTACCGTTGGCTCTAGATTCTAATCTATCACTCCGATTTGCAAACGGATTTCACTGAAGCTGTAACTTTCATCCCAGAACATAGTTTAGGGGCCATTACTTCTTCAACTATAGTCATTTTTCTTTCGATTGCAAACGTAACCAGTTTTTCAATGGTGTAATGGTTTAACATAGAAAACTTACCGTTGGCTCTAGATTCTAATCTATCACTCCGATTTGCAAACGGATTTCACTGAAGCTGTAACTTTCATCCCAGAACATAGTTTAGGGGCCATTACTTCTTCAACTATAGTCATTTTTCTTTCGATTGCAAACGTAACCAGTTTTTCAATGGTGTAATGGTTTAACATAGAAAACTTACCGTTGGCTCTAGATTCTAATCTATCACTCCGATTTGCAAACGGATTTCACTGAAGCTGTAACTTTCATCCCAGAACATAGTTTAGGGGCCATTACTTCTTCAACTATAGTCATTTTTCTTTCGATTGCAAACGTAACCAGTTTTTCAATGGTGTAATGGTTTAACATAGAAAACTTACCGTTGGCTCTAGATTCTAATCTATCACTCCGATTTGCAAACGGATTTCACTGAAGCTGTAACTTTCATCCCAGAACATAGTTTAGGGGCCATTACTTCTTCAACTATAGTCATTTTTCTTTCGATTGCAAACGTAACCAGTTTTTCAATGGTGTAATGGTTTAACATAGAAAACTTACCGTTGGCTCTAGATTCTAATCTATCACTCCGATTTGCAAACGGATTTCACTGAAGCTGTAACTTTCATCCCAGAACATAGTTTAGGGGCCATTACTTCTTCAACTATAGTCATTTTTCTTTCGATTGCAAACGTAACCAGTTTTTCAATGGTGTAATGGTTTAACATAGAAAACTTACCGTTGGCTCTAGATTCTAATCTATCACTCCGATTTGCAAACGGATTTCACTGAAGCTGTAACTTTCATCCCAGAACATAGTTTAGGGGCCATTACTTCTTCAACTATAGTCATTTTTCTTTCGATTGCAAACGTAACCAGTTTTTCAATGGTGTAATGGTTTAACATAGAAAACTTACCGTTGGCTCTAGATTCTAATCTATCACTCCGATTTGCAAACGGATTTCACTGAAGCTGTAACTTTCATCCCAGAACATAGTTTAGGGGCCATTACTTCTTCAACTATAGTCATTTTTCTTTCGATTGCAAACGTAACCAGTTTTTCAATGGTGTAATGGTTTAACATAGAAAACTTACCGTTGGCTCTAGATTCTAATCTATCACTCCGATTTGCAAACGGATTTCACTGAAGCTGTAACTTTCATCCCAGAACATAGTTTAGGGGCCATTACTTCTTCAACTATAGTCATTTTTCTTTCGATTGCAAACGTAACCAGTTTTTCAATGGTGTAATGGTTTAACATAGAAAACTTACCGTTGGCTCTAGATTCTAATCTATCACTCCGATTTGCAAACGGATTTCACTGAAGCTGTAACTTTCATCCCAGAACATAGTTTAGGGGCCATTACTTCTTCAACTATAGTCATTTTTCTTTCGATTGCAAACGTAACCAGTTTTTCAATGGTGTAATGGTTTAACATAGAAAACTTACCGTTGGCTCTAGATTCTAATCTATCACTCCGATTTGCAAACGGATTTCACTGAAGCTGTAACTTTCATCCCAGAACATAGTTTAGGGGCCATTACTTCTTCAACTATAGTCATTTTTCTTTCGATTGCAAACGTAACCAGTTTTTCAATGGTGTAATGGTTTAACATAGAAAACTTACCGTTGGCTCTAGATTCTAATCTATCACTCCGATTTGCAAACGGATTTCACTGAAGCTGTAACTTTCATCCCAGAACATAGTTTAGGGGCCATTACTTCTTCAACTATAGTCATTTTTCTTTCGATTGCAAACGTAACCAGTTTTTCAATGGTGTAATGGTTTAACATAGAAAACTTACCGTTGGCTCTAGATTCTAATCTATCACTCCGATTTGCAAACGGATTTCACTGAAGCTGTAACTTTCATCCCAGAACATAGTTTAGGGGCCATTACTTCTTCAACTATAGTCATTTTTCTTTCGATTGCAAACGTAACCAGTTTTTCAATGGTGTAATGGTTTAACATAGAAAACTTACCGTTGGCTCTAGATTCTAATCTATCACTCCGATTTGCAAACGGATTTCACTGAAGCTGTAACTTTCATCCCAGAACATAGTTTAGGGGCCATTACTTCTTCAACTATAGTCATTTTTCTTTCGATTGCAAACGTAACCAGTTTTTCAATGGTGTAATGGTTTAACATAGAAAACTTACCGTTGGCTCTAGATTCTAATCTATCACTCCGATTTGCAAACGGATTTCACTGAAGCTGTAACTTTCATCCCAGAACATAGTTTAGGGGCCATTACTTCTTCAACTATAGTCATTTTTCTTTCGATTGCAAACGTAACCAGTTTTTCAATGGTGTAATGGTTTAACATAGAAAACTTACCGTTGGCTCTAGATTCTAATCTATCACTCCGATTTGCAAACGGATTTCACTGAAGCTGTAACTTTCATCCCAGAACATAGTTTAGGGGCCATTACTTCTTCAACTATAGTCATTTTTCTTTCGATTGCAAACGTAACCAGTTTTTCAATGGTGTAATGGTTTAACATAGAAAACTTACCGTTGGCTCTAGATTCTAATCTATCACTCCGATTTGCAAACGGATTTCACTGAAGCTGTAACTTTCATCCCAGAACATAGTTTAGGGGCCATTACTTCTTCAACTATAGTCATTTTTCTTTCGATTGCAAACGTAACCAGTTTTTCAATGGTGTAATGGTTTAACATAGAAAACTTACCGTTGGCTCTAGATTCTAATCTATCACTCCGATTTGCAAACGGATTTCACTGAAGCTGTAACTTTCATCCCAGAACATAGTTTAGGGGCCATTACTTCTTCAACTATAGTCATTTTTCTTTCGATTGCAAACGTAACCAGTTTTTCAATGGTGTAATGGTTTAACATAGAAAACTTACCGTTGGCTCTAGATTCTAATCTATCACTCCGATTTGCAAACGGATTTCACTGAAGCTGTAACTTTCATCCCAGAACATAGTTTAGGGGCCATTACTTCTTCAACTATAGTCATTTTTCTTTCGATTGCAAACGTAACCAGTTTTTCAATGGTGTAATGGTTTAACATAGAAAACTTACCGTTGGCTCTAGATTCTAATCTATCACTCCGATTTGCAAACGGATTTCACTGAAGCTGTAACTTTCATCCCAGAACATAGTTTAGGGGCCATTACTTCTTCAACTATAGTCATTTTTCTTTCGATTGCAAACGTAACCAGTTTTTCAATGGTGTAATGGTTTAACATAGAAAACTTACCGTTGGCTCTAGATTCTAATCTATCACTCCGATTTGCAAACGGATTTCACTGAAGCTGTAACTTTCATCCCAGAACATAGTTTAGGGGCCATTACTTCTTCAACTATAGTCATTTTTCTTTCGATTGCAAACGTAACCAGTTTTTCAATGGTGTAATGGTTTAACATAGAAAACTTACCGTTGGCTCTAGATTCTAATCTATCACTCCGATTTGCAAACGGATTTCACTGAAGCTGTAACTTTCATCCCAGAACATAGTTTAGGGGCCATTACTTCTTCAACTATAGTCATTTTTCTTTCGATTGCAAACGTAACCAGTTTTTCAATGGTGTAATGGTTTAACATAGAAAACTTACCGTTGGCTCTAGATTCTAATCTATCACTCCGATTTGCAAACGGATTTCACTGAAGCTGTAACTTTCATCCCAGAACATAGTTTAGGGGCCATTACTTCTTCAACTATAGTCATTTTTCTTTCGATTGCAAACGTAACCAGTTTTTCAATGGTGTAATGGTTTAACATAGAAAACTTACCGTTGGCTCTAGATTCTAATCTATCACTCCGATTTGCAAACGGATTTCACTGAAGCTGTAACTTTCATCCCAGAACATAGTTTAGGGGCCATTACTTCTTCAACTATAGTCATTTTTCTTTCGATTGCAAACGTAACCAGTTTTTCAATGGTGTAATGGTTTAACATAGAAAACTTACCGTTGGCTCTAGATTCTAATCTATCACTCCGATTTGCAAACGGATTTCACTGAAGCTGTAACTTTCATCCCAGAACATAGTTTAGGGGCCATTACTTCTTCAACTATAGTCATTTTTCTTTCGATTGCAAACGTAACCAGTTTTTCAATGGTGTAATGGTTTAACATAGAAAACTTACCGTTGGCTCTAGATTCTAATCTATCACTCCGATTTGCAAACGGATTTCACTGAAGCTGTAACTTTCATCCCAGAACATAGTTTAGGGGCCATTACTTCTTCAACTATAGTCATTTTTCTTTCGATTGCAAACGTAACCAGTTTTTCAATGGTGTAATGGTTTAACATAGAAAACTTACCGTTGGCTCTAGATTCTAATCTATCACTCCGATTTGCAAACGGATTTCACTGAAGCTGTAACTTTCATCCCAGAACATAGTTTAGGGGCCATTACTTCTTCAACTATAGTCATTTTTCTTTCGATTGCAAACGTAACCAGTTTTTCAATGGTGTAATGGTTTAACATAGAAAACTTACCGTTGGCTCTAGATTCTAATCTATCACTCCGATTTGCAAACGGATTTCACTGAAGCTGTAACTTTCATCCCAGAACATAGTTTAGGGGCCATTACTTCTTCAACTATAGTCATTTTTCTTTCGATTGCAAACGTAACCAGTTTTTCAATGGTGTAATGGTTTAACATAGAAAACTTACCGTTGGCTCTAGATTCTAATCTATCACTCCGATTTGCAAACGGATTTCACTGAAGCTGTAACTTTCATCCCAGAACATAGTTTAGGGGCCATTACTTCTTCAACTATAGTCATTTTTCTTTCGATTGCAAACGTAACCAGTTTTTCAATGGTGTAATGGTTTAACATAGAAAACTTACCGTTGGCTCTAGATTCTAATCTATCACTCCGATTTGCAAACGGATTTCACTGAAGCTGTAACTTTCATCCCAGAACATAGTTTAGGGGCCATTACTTCTTCAACTATAGTCATTTTTCTTTCGATTGCAAACGTAACCAGTTTTTCAATGGTGTAATGGTTTAACATAGAAAACTTACCGTTGGCTCTAGATTCTAATCTATCACTCCGATTTGCAAACGGATTTCACTGAAGCTGTAACTTTCATCCCAGAACATAGTTTAGGGGCCATTACTTCTTCAACTATAGTCATTTTTCTTTCGATTGCAAACGTAACCAGTTTTTCAATGGTGTAATGGTTTAACATAGAAAACTTACCGTTGGCTCTAGATTCTAATCTATCACTCCGATTTGCAAACGGATTTCACTGAAGCTGTAACTTTCATCCCAGAACATAGTTTAGGGGCCATTACTTCTTCAACTATAGTCATTTTTCTTTCGATTGCAAACGTAACCAGTTTTTCAATGGTGTAATGGTTTAACACTAGAAAACTTACCGTTGGCTCTAGATTCTAATCTATCACTCCGATTTGCAAACGGATTTCACTGAAGCTGTAACTTTCATCCCAGAACATAGTTTAGGGGCCATTACTTCTTCAACTATAGTCATTTTTCTTTCGATTGCAAACGTAACCAGTTTTTCAATGGTGTAATGGTTTAACATAGAAAACTTACCGTTGGCTCTAGATTCTAATCTATCACTCCGATTTGCAAACGGATTTCACTGAAGCTGTAACTTTCATCCCAGAACATAGTTTAGGGGCCATTACTTCTTCAACTATAGTCATTTTTCTTTCGATTGCAAACGTAACCAGTTTTTCAATGGTGTAATGGTTTAACATAGAAAACTTACCGTTGGCTCTAGATTCTAATCTATCACTCCGATTTGCAAACGGATTTCACTGAAGCTGTAACTTTCATCCCAGAACATAGTTTAGGGGCCATTACTTCTTCAACTATAGTCATTTTTCTTTCGATTGCAAACGTAACCAGTTTTTCAATGGTGTAATGGTTTAACATAGAAAACTTACCGTTGGCTCTAGATTCTAATCTATCACTCCGATTTGCAAACGGATTTCACTGAAGCTGTAACTTTCATCCCAGAACATAGTTTAGGGGCCATTACTTCTTCAACTATAGTCATTTTTCTTTCGATTGCAAACGTAACCAGTTTTTCAATGGTGTAATGGTTTAACATAGAAAACTTACCGTTGGCTCTAGATTCTAATCTATCACTCCGATTTGCAAACGGATTTCACTGAAGCTGTAACTTTCATCCCAGAACATAGTTTAGGGGCCATTACTTCTTCAACTATAGTCATTTTTCTTTCGATTGCAAACGTAACCAGTTTTTCAATGGTGTAATGGTTTAACATAGAAAACTTACCGTTGGCTCTAGATTCTAATCTATCACTCCGATTTGCAAACGGATTTCACTGAAGCTGTAACTTTCATCCCAGAACATAGTTTAGGGGCCATTACTTCTTCAACTATAGTCATTTTTCTTTCGATTGCAAACGTAACCAGTTTTTCAATGGTGTAATGGTTTAACATAGAAAACTTACCGTTGGCTCTAGATTCTAATCTATCACTCCGATTTGCAAACGGATTTCACTGAAGCTGTAACTTTCATCCCAGAACATAGTTTAGGGGCCATTACTTCTTCAACTATAGTCATTTTTCTTTCGATTGCAAACGTAACCAGTTTTTCAATGGTGTAATGGTTTAACATAGAAAACTTACCGTTGGCTCTAGATTCTAATCTATCACTCCGATTTGCAAACGGATTTCACTGAAGCTGTAACTTTCATCCCAGAACATAGTTTAGGGGCCATTACTTCTTCAACTATAGTCATTTTTCTTTCGATTGCAAACGTAACCAGTTTTTCAATGGTGTAATGGTTTAACATAGAAAACTTACCGTTGGCTCTAGATTCTAATCTATCACTCCGATTTGCAAACGGATTTCACTGAAGCTGTAACTTTCATCCCAGAACATAGTTTAGGGGCCATTACTTCTTCAACTATAGTCATTTTTCTTTCGATTGCAAACGTAACCAGTTTTTCAATGGTGTAATGGTTTAACATAGAAAACTTACCGTTGGCTCTAGATTCTAATCTATCACTCCGATTTGCAAACGGATTTCACTGAAGCTGTAACTTTCATCCCAGAACATAGTTTAGGGGCCATTACTTCTTCAACTATAGTCATTTTTCTTTCGATTGCAAACGTAACCAGTTTTTCAATGGTGTAATGGTTTAACATAGAAAACTTACCGTTGGCTCTAGATTCTAATCTATCACTCCGATTTGCAAACGGATTTCACTGAAGCTGTAACTTTCATCCCAGAACATAGTTTAGGGGCCATTACTTCTTCAACTATAGTCATTTTTCTTTCGATTGCAAACGTAACCAGTTTTTCAATGGTGTAATGGTTTAACATAGAAAACTTACCGTTGGCTCTAGATTCTAATCTATCACTCCGATTTGCAAACGGATTTCACTGAAGCTGTAACTTTCATCCCAGAACATAGTTTAGGGGCCATTACTTCTTCAACTATAGTCATTTTTCTTTCGATTGCAAACGTAACCAGTTTTTCAATGGTGTAATGGTTTAACATAGAAAACTTACCGTTGGCTCTAGATTCTAATCTATCACTCCGATTTGCAAACGGATTTCACTGAAGCTGTAACTTTCATCCCAGAACATAGTTTAGGGGCCATTACTTCTTCAACTATAGTCATTTTTCTTTCGATTGCAAACGTAACCAGTTTTTCAATGGTGTAATGGTTTAACATAGAAAACTTACCGTTGGCTCTAGATTCTAATCTATCACTCCGATTTGCAAACGGATTTCACTGAAGCTGTAACTTTCATCCCAGAACATAGTTTAGGGGCCATTACTTCTTCAACTATAGTCATTTTTCTTTCGATTGCAAACGTAACCAGTTTTTCAATGGTGTAATGGTTTAACATAGAAAACTTACCGTTGGCTCTAGATTCTAATCTATCACTCCGATTTGCAAACGGATTTCACTGAAGCTGTAACTTTCATCCCAGAACATAGTTTAGGGGCCATTACTTCTTCAACTATAGTCATTTTTCTTTCGATTGCAAACGTAACCAGTTTTTCAATGGTGTAATGGTTTAACATAGAAAACTTACCGTTGGCTCTAGATTCTAATCTATCACTCCGATTTGCAAACGGATTTCACTGAAGCTGTAACTTTCATCCCAGAACATAGTTTAGGGGCCATTACTTCTTCAACTATAGTCATTTTTCTTTCGATTGCAAACGTAACCAGTTTTTCAATGGTGTAATGGTTTAACATAGAAAACTTACCGTTGGCTCTAGATTCTAATCTATCACTCCGATTTGCAAACGGATTTCACTGAAGCTGTAACTTTCATCCCAGAACATAGTTTAGGGGCCATTACTTCTTCAACTATAGTCATTTTTCTTTCGATTGCAAACGTAACCAGTTTTTCAATGGTGTAATGGTTTAACATAGAAAACTTACCGTTGGCTCTAGATTCTAATCTATCACTCCGATTTGCAAACGGATTTCACTGAAGCTGTAACTTTCATCCCAGAACATAGTTTAGGGGCCATTACTTCTTCAACTATAGTCATTTTTCTTTCGATTGCAAACGTAACCAGTTTTTCAATGGTGTAATGGTTTAACATAGAAAACTTACCGTTGGCTCTAGATTCTAATCTATCACTCCGATTTGCAAACGGATTTCACTGAAGCTGTAACTTTCATCCCAGAACATAGTTTAGGGGCCATTACTTCTTCAACTATAGTCATTTTTCTTTCGATTGCAAACGTAACCAGTTTTTCAATGGTGTAATGGTTTAACATAGAAAACTTACCGTTGGCTCTAGATTCTAATCTATCACTCCGATTTGCAAACGGATTTCACTGAAGCTGTAACTTTCATCCCAGAACATAGTTTAGGGGCCATTACTTCTTCAACTATAGTCATTTTTCTTTCGATTGCAAACGTAACCAGTTTTTCAATGGTGTAATGGTTTAACATAGAAAACTTACCGTTGGCTCTAGATTCTAATCTATCACTCCGATTTGCAAACGGATTTCACTGAAGCTGTAACTTTCATCCCAGAACATAGTTTAGGGGCCATTACTTCTTCAACTATAGTCATTTTTCTTTCGATTGCAAACGTAACCAGTTTTTCAATGGTGTAATGGTTTAACATAGAAAACTTACCGTTGGCTCTAGATTCTAATCTATCACTCCGATTTGCAAACGGATTTCACTGAAGCTGTAACTTTCATCCCAGAACATAGTTTAGGGGCCATTACTTCTTCAACTATAGTCATTTTTCTTTCGATTGCAAACGTAACCAGTTTTTCAATGGTGTAATGGTTTAACATAGAAAACTTACCGTTGGCTCTAGATTCTAATCTATCACTCCGATTTGCAAACGGATTTCACTGAAGCTGTAACTTTCATCCCAGAACATAGTTTAGGGGCCATTACTTCTTCAACTATAGTCATTTTTCTTTCGATTGCAAACGTAACCAGTTTTTCAATGGTGTAATGGTTTAACATAGAAAACTTACCGTTGGCTCTAGATTCTAATCTATCACTCCGATTTGCAAACGGATTTCACTGAAGCTGTAACTTTCATCCCAGAACATAGTTTAGGGGCCATTACTTCTTCAACTATAGTCATTTTTCTTTCGATTGCAAACGTAACCAGTTTTTCAATGGTGTAATGGTTTAACATAGAAAACTTACCGTTGGCTCTAGATTCTAATCTATCACTCCGATTTGCAAACGGATTTCACTGAAGCTGTAACTTTCATCCCAGAACATAGTTTAGGGGCCATTACTTCTTCAACTATAGTCATTTTTCTTTCGATTGCAAACGTAACCAGTTTTTCAATGGTGTAATGGTTTAACATAGAAAACTTACCGTTGGCTCTAGATTCTAATCTATCACTCCGATTTGCAAACGGATTTCACTGAAGCTGTAACTTTCATCCCAGAACATAGTTTAGGGGCCATTACTTCTTCAACTATAGTCATTTTTCTTTCGATTGCAAACGTAACCAGTTTTTCAATGGTGTAATGGTTTAACATAGAAAACTTACCGTTGGCTCTAGATTCTAATCTATCACTCCGATTTGCAAACGGATTTCACTGAAGCTGTAACTTTCATCCCAGAACATAGTTTAGGGGCCATTACTTCTTCAACTATAGTCATTTTTCTTTCGATTGCAAACGTAACCAGTTTTTCAATGGTGTAATGGTTTAACATAGAAAACTTACCGTTGGCTCTAGATTCTAATCTATCACTCCGATTTGCAAACGGATTTCACTGAAGCTGTAACTTTCATCCCAGAACATAGTTTAGGGGCCATTACTTCTTCAACTATAGTCATTTTTCTTTCGATTGCAAACGTAACCAGTTTTTCAATGGTGTAATGGTTTAACATAGAAAACTTACCGTTGGCTCTAGATTCTAATCTATCACTCCGATTTGCAAACGGATTTCACTGAAGCTGTAACTTTCATCCCAGAACATAGTTTAGGGGCCATTACTTCTTCAACTATAGTCATTTTTCTTTCGATTGCAAACGTAACCAGTTTTTCAATGGTGTAATGGTTTAACATAGAAAACTTACCGTTGGCTCTAGATTCTAATCTATCACTCCGATTTGCAAACGGATTTCACTGAAGCTGTAACTTTCATCCCAGAACATAGTTTAGGGGCCATTACTTCTTCAACTATAGTCATTTTTCTTTCGATTGCAAACGTAACCAGTTTTTCAATGGTGTAATGGTTTAACATAGAAAACTTACCGTTGGCTCTAGATTCTAATCTATCACTCCGATTTGCAAACGGATTTCACTGAAGCTGTAACTTTCATCCCAGAACATAGTTTAGGGGCCATTACTTCTTCAACTATAGTCATTTTTCTTTCGATTGCAAACGTAACCAGTTTTTCAATGGTGTAATGGTTTAACATAGAAAACTTACCGTTGGCTCTAGATTCTAATCTATCACTCCGATTTGCAAACGGATTTCACTGAAGCTGTAACTTTCATCCCAGAACATAGTTTAGGGGCCATTACTTCTTCAACTATAGTCATTTTTCTTTCGATTGCAAACGTAACCAGTTTTTCAATGGTGTAATGGTTTAACATAGAAAACTTACCGTTGGCTCTAGATTCTAATCTATCACTCCGATTTGCAAACGGATTTCACTGAAGCTGTAACTTTCATCCCAGAACATAGTTTAGGGGCCATTACTTCTTCAACTATAGTCATTTTTCTTTCGATTGCAAACGTAACCAGTTTTTCAATGGTGTAATGGTTTAACATAGAAAACTTACCGTTGGCTCTAGATTCTAATCTATCACTCCGATTTGCAAACGGATTTCACTGAAGCTGTAACTTTCATCCCAGAACATAGTTTAGGGGCCATTACTTCTTCAACTATAGTCATTTTTCTTTCGATTGCAAACGTAACCAGTTTTTCAATGGTGTAATGGTTTAACATAGAAAACTTACCGTTGGCTCTAGATTCTAATCTATCACTCCGATTTGCAAACGGATTTCACTGAAGCTGTAACTTTCATCCCAGAACATAGTTTAGGGGCCATTACTTCTTCAACTATAGTCATTTTTCTTTCGATTGCAAACGTAACCAGTTTTTCAATGGTGTAATGGTTTAACATAGAAAACTTACCGTTGGCTCTAGATTCTAATCTATCACTCCGATTTGCAAACGGATTTCACTGAAGCTGTAACTTTCATCCCAGAACATAGTTTAGGGGCCATTACTTCTTCAACTATAGTCATTTTTCTTTCGATTGCAAACGTAACCAGTTTTTCAATGGTGTAATGGTTTAACATAGAAAACTTACCGTTGGCTCTAGATTCTAATCTATCACTCCGATTTGCAAACGGATTTCACTGAAGCTGTAACTTTCATCCCAGAACATAGTTTAGGGGCCATTACTTCTTCAACTATAGTCATTTTTCTTTCGATTGCAAACGTAACCAGTTTTTCAATGGTGTAATGGTTTAACATAGAAAACTTACCGTTGGCTCTAGATTCTAATCTATCACTCCGATTTGCAAACGGATTTCACTGAAGCTGTAACTTTCATCCCAGAACATAGTTTAGGGGCCATTACTTCTTCAACTATAGTCATTTTTCTTTCGATTGCAAACGTAACCAGTTTTTCAATGGTGTAATGGTTTAACATAGAAAACTTACCGTTGGCTCTAGATTCTAATCTATCACTCCGATTTGCAAACGGATTTCACTGAAGCTGTAACTTTCATCCCAGAACATAGTTTAGGGGCCATTACTTCTTCAACTATAGTCATTTTTCTTTCGATTGCAAACGTAACCAGTTTTTCAATGGTGTAATGGTTTAACATAGAAAACTTACCGTTGGCTCTAGATTCTAATCTATCACTCCGATTTGCAAACGGATTTCACTGAAGCTGTAACTTTCATCCCAGAACATAGTTTAGGGGCCATTACTTCTTCAACTATAGTCATTTTTCTTTCGATTGCAAACGTAACCAGTTTTTCAATGGTGTAATGGTTTAACATAGAAAACTTACCGTTGGCTCTAGATTCTAATCTATCACTCCGATTTGCAAACGGATTTCACTGAAGCTGTAACTTTCATCCCAGAACATAGTTTAGGGGCCATTACTTCTTCAACTATAGTCATTTTTCTTTCGATTGCAAACGTAACCAGTTTTTCAATGGTGTAATGGTTTAACATAGAAAACTTACCGTTGGCTCTAGATTCTAATCTATCACTCCGATTTGCAAACGGATTTCACTGAAGCTGTAACTTTCATCCCAGAACATAGTTTAGGGGCCATTACTTCTTCAACTATAGTCATTTTTCTTTCGATTGCAAACGTAACCAGTTTTTCAATGGTGTAATGGTTTAACATAGAAAACTTACCGTTGGCTCTAGATTCTAATCTATCACTCCGATTTGCAAACGGATTTCACTGAAGCTGTAACTTTCATCCCAGAACATAGTTTAGGGGCCATTACTTCTTCAACTATAGTCATTTTTCTTTCGATTGCAAACGTAACCAGTTTTTCAATGGTGTAATGGTTTAACATAGAAAACTTACCGTTGGCTCTAGATTCTAATCTATCACTCCGATTTGCAAACGGATTTCACTGAAGCTGTAACTTTCATCCCAGAACATAGTTTAGGGGCCATTACTTCTTCAACTATAGTCATTTTTCTTTCGATTGCAAACGTAACCAGTTTTTCAATGGTGTAATGGTTTAACATAGAAAACTTACCGTTGGCTCTAGATTCTAATCTATCACTCCGATTTGCAAACGGATTTCACTGAAGCTGTAACTTTCATCCCAGAACATAGTTTAGGGGCCATTACTTCTTCAACTATAGTCATTTTTCTTTCGATTGCAAACGTAACCAGTTTTTCAATGGTGTAATGGTTTAACATAGAAAACTTACCGTTGGCTCTAGATTCTAATCTATCACTCCGATTTGCAAACGGATTTCACTGAAGCTGTAACTTTCATCCCAGAACATAGTTTAGGGGCCATTACTTCTTCAACTATAGTCATTTTTCTTTCGATTGCAAACGTAACCAGTTTTTCAATGGTGTAATGGTTTAACATAGAAAACTTACCGTTGGCTCTAGATTCTAATCTATCACTCCGATTTGCAAACGGATTTCACTGAAGCTGTAACTTTCATCCCAGAACATAGTTTAGGGGCCATTACTTCTTCAACTATAGTCATTTTTCTTTCGATTGCAAACGTAACCAGTTTTTCAATGGTGTAATGGTTTAACATAGAAAACTTACCGTTGGCTCTAGATTCTAATCTATCACTCCGATTTGCAAACGGATTTCACTGAAGCTGTAACTTTCATCCCAGAACATAGTTTAGGGGCCATTACTTCTTCAACTATAGTCATTTTTCTTTCGATTGCAAACGTAACCAGTTTTTCAATGGTGTAATGGTTTAACATAGAAAACTTACCGTTGGCTCTAGATTCTAATCTATCACTCCGATTTGCAAACGGATTTCACTGAAGCTGTAACTTTCATCCCAGAACATAGTTTAGGGGCCATTACTTCTTCAACTATAGTCATTTTTCTTTCGATTGCAAACGTAACCAGTTTTTCAATGGTGTAATGGTTTAACATAGAAAACTTACCGTTGGCTCTAGATTCTAATCTATCACTCCGATTTGCAAACGGATTTCACTGAAGCTGTAACTTTCATCCCAGAACATAGTTTAGGGGCCATTACTTCTTCAACTATAGTCATTTTTCTTTCGATTGCAAACGTAACCAGTTTTTCAATGGTGTAATGGTTTAACATAGAAAACTTACCGTTGGCTCTAGATTCTAATCTATCACTCCGATTTGCAAACGGATTTCACTGAAGCTGTAACTTTCATCCCAGAACATAGTTTAGGGGCCATTACTTCTTCAACTATAGTCATTTTTCTTTCGATTGCAAACGTAACCAGTTTTTCAATGGTGTAATGGTTTAACATAGAAAACTTACCGTTGGCTCTAGATTCTAATCTATCACTCCGATTTGCAAACGGATTTCACTGAAGCTGTAACTTTCATCCCAGAACATAGTTTAGGGGCCATTACTTCTTCAACTATAGTCATTTTTCTTTCGATTGCAAACGTAACCAGTTTTTCAATGGTGTAATGGTTTAACATAGAAAACTTACCGTTGGCTCTAGATTCTAATCTATCACTCCGATTTGCAAACGGATTTCACTGAAGCTGTAACTTTCATCCCAGAACATAGTTTAGGGGCCATTACTTCTTCAACTATAGTCATTTTTCTTTCGATTGCAAACGTAACCAGTTTTTCAATGGTGTAATGGTTTAACATAGAAAACTTACCGTTGGCTCTAGATTCTAATCTATCACTCCGATTTGCAAACGGATTTCACTGAAGCTGTAACTTTCATCCCAGAACATAGTTTAGGGGCCATTACTTCTTCAACTATAGTCATTTTTCTTTCGATTGCAAACGTAACCAGTTTTTCAATGGTGTAATGGTTTAACATAGAAAACTTACCGTTGGCTCTAGATTCTAATCTATCACTCCGATTTGCAAACGGATTTCACTGAAGCTGTAACTTTCATCCCAGAACATAGTTTAGGGGCCATTACTTCTTCAACTATAGTCATTTTTCTTTCGATTGCAAACGTAACCAGTTTTTCAATGGTGTAATGGTTTAACATAGAAAACTTACCGTTGGCTCTAGATTCTAATCTATCACTCCGATTTGCAAACGGATTTCACTGAAGCTGTAACTTTCATCCCAGAACATAGTTTAGGGGCCATTACTTCTTCAACTATAGTCATTTTTCTTTCGATTGCAAACGTAACCAGTTTTTCAATGGTGTAATGGTTTAACATAGAAAACTTACCGTTGGCTCTAGATTCTAATCTATCACTCCGATTTGCAAACGGATTTCACTGAAGCTGTAACTTTCATCCCAGAACATAGTTTAGGGGCCATTACTTCTTCAACTATAGTCATTTTTCTTTCGATTGCAAACGTAACCAGTTTTTCAATGGTGTAATGGTTTAACATAGAAAACTTACCGTTGGCTCTAGATTCTAATCTATCACTCCGATTTGCAAACGGATTTCACTGAAGCTGTAACTTTCATCCCAGAACATAGTTTAGGGGCCATTACTTCTTCAACTATAGTCATTTTTCTTTCGATTGCAAACGTAACCAGTTTTTCAATGGTGTAATGGTTTAACATAGAAAACTTACCGTTGGCTCTAGATTCTAATCTATCACTCCGATTTGCAAACGGATTTCACTGAAGCTGTAACTTTCATCCCAGAACATAGTTTAGGGGCCATTACTTCTTCAACTATAGTCATTTTTCTTTCGATTGCAAACGTAACCAGTTTTTCAATGGTGTAATGGTTTAACATAGAAAACTTACCGTTGGCTCTAGATTCTAATCTATCACTCCGATTTGCAAACGGATTTCACTGAAGCTGTAACTTTCATCCCAGAACATAGTTTAGGGGCCATTACTTCTTCAACTATAGTCATTTTTCTTTCGATTGCAAACGTAACCAGTTTTTCAATGGTGTAATGGTTTAACATAGAAAACTTACCGTTGGCTCTAGATTCTAATCTATCACTCCGATTTGCAAACGGATTTCACTGAAGCTGTAACTTTCATCCCAGAACATAGTTTAGGGGCCATTACTTCTTCAACTATAGTCATTTTTCTTTCGATTGCAAACGTAACCAGTTTTTCAATGGTGTAATGGTTTAACATAGAAAACTTACCGTTGGCTCTAGACTCTAATCTATCACTCCGATTTGCAAACGGATTTCACTGAAGCTGTAACTTTTATCCCAGAACATAGTTTAGGGGCCATTACTTCTTCAACTATAGTCATTTTTCTTTCGATTGCAAACGTAACCAGTTTTTCAATGGTGTAATGGTTTAACATAGAAAACTTACCGTTGGCTCTAGATTCTAATCTATCACTCCGATTTGCAAACGGATTTCACTGAAGCTGTAACTTTTTATCCCAGAACATAGTTTAGGGGCCATTACTTCTTCAACTATAGTCATTTTTCTTTCGATTGCAAACGTAACCAGTTTTTCAATGGTGTAATGGTTTAACATAGAAAACTTACCGTTGGCTCTAGATTCTAATCTATCACTCCGATTTGCAAACGGATTTCACTGAAGCTGTAACTTTCATCCCAGAACATAGTTTAGGGGCCATTACTTCTTCAACTATAGTCATTTTTCTTTCGATTGCAAACGTAACCAGTTTTTCAATGGTGTAATGGTTTAACATAGAAAACTTACCGTTGGCTCTAGATTCTAATCTATCACTCCGATTTGCAAACGGATTTCACTGAAGCTGTAACTTTCATCCCAGAACATAGTTTAGGGGCCATTACTTCTTCAACTATAGTCATTTTTCTTTCGATTGCAAACGTAACCAGTTTTTCAATGGTGTAATGGTTTAACATAGAAAACTTACCGTTGGCTCTAGATTCTAATCTATCACTCCGATTTGCAAACGGATTTCACTGAAGCTGTAACTTTCATCCCAGAACATAGTTTAGGGGCCATTACTTCTTCAACTATAGTCATTTTTCTTTCGATTGCAAACGTAACCAGTTTTTCAATGGTGTAATGGTTTAACATAGAAAACTTACCGTTGGCTCTAGATTCTAATCTATCACTCCGATTTGCAAACGGATTTCACTGAAGCTGTAACTTTCATCCCAGAACATAGTTTAGGGGCCATTACTTCTTCAACTATAGTCATTTTTCTTTCGATTGCAAACGTAACCAGTTTTTCAATGGTGTAATGGTTTAACATGGAAAACTTACCGCTGGCTCTAGATTCTAATCTATCACTCCGATTTGCAAACGGATTTCACTGAAGCTGTAACTTTCATCCCAGAACATAGTTTAGGGGCCATTACTTCTTCAACTATAGTCATTTTTCTTTCGATTGCAAACGTAACCAGTTTTTCAATGGTGTAATGGTTTAACATAGAAAACTTACCGTTGGCTCTAGATTCTAATCTATCACTCCGATTTGCAAACGGATTTCACTGAAGCTGTAACTTTCATCCCAGAACATAGTTTAGGGGCCATTACTTCTTCAACTATAGTCATTTTTCTTTCGATTGCAAACGTAACCAGTTTTTCAATGGTGTAATGGTTTAACATAGAAAACTTACCGTTGGCTCTAGATTCTAATCTATCACTCCGATTTGCAAACGGATTTCACTGAAGCTGTAACTTTCATCCCAGAACATAGTTTAGGGGCCATTACTTCTTCAACTATAGTCATTTTTCTTTCGATTGCAAACGTAACCAGTTTTTCAATGGTGTAATGGTTTAACATAGAAAACTTACCGTTGGCTCTAGATTCTAATCTATCACTCCGATTTGCAAACGGATTTCACTGAAGCTGTAACTTTCATCCCAGAACATAGTTTAGGGGCCATTACTTCTTCAACTATAGTCATTTTTCTATCGATTGCAAACGTAACCAGTTTTTCAATGGTGTAATGGTTTAACATAGAAAACTTACCGTTGGCTCTAGATTCTAATCTATCACTCCGATTTGCAAACGGATTTCACTGAAGCTGTAACTTTCATCCCAGAACATAGTTTAGGGGCCATTACTTCTTCAACTATAGTCATTTTTCTTTCGATTGCAAACGTAACCAGTTTTTCAATGGTGTAATGGTTTAACATAGAAAACTTACCGTTGGCTCTAGATTCTAATCTATCACTCCGATTTGCAAACGGATTTCACTGAAGCTGTAACTTTCATCCCAGAACATAGTTTAGGGGCCATTACTTCTTCAACTATAGTCATTTTTCTTTCGATTGCAAACGTAACCAGTTTTTCAATGGTGTAATGGTTTAACATAGAAAACTTACCGTTGGCTCTAGATGCTAATCTATCACTCCGATTTGCAAACGGATTTCACTGAAGCTGTAACTTTCATCCCAGAACATAGTTTAGGGGCCATTACTTCTTCAACTATAGTCATTTTTCTTTCGATTGCAAACGTAACCAGTTTTTCAATGGTGTAATGGTTTAACATAGAAAACTTACCGTTGGCTCTAGATTCTAATCTATCACTCCGATTTGCAAACGGATTTCACTGAAGCTGTAACTTTCATCCCAGAACATAGTTTAGGGGCCATTACTTCTTCAACTATAGTCATTTTTCTTTCGATTGCAAACGTAACCAGTTTTTCAATGGTGTAATGGTTTAACATGGAAAACTTACCGTTGGCTCTAGATTCTAATCTATCACTCTGATTTGCAAACGGATTTCACTGAAGCTGTAACTTTCATCCCAGAACATAGTTTAGGGGCCATTACTTCTTCAACTATAGTCATTTTTCTTTCGATTGCAAACGTAACCAGTTTTTCAATGGTGTAATGGTTTAACATAGAAAACTTACCGTTGGCTCTAGATTCTAATCTATCACTCCGATTTGCAAACGGATTTCACTGAAGCTGTAACTTTCATCCCAGAACATAGTTTAGGGGCCATTACTTCTTCAACTATAGTCATTTTTCTTTCGATTGCAAACGTAACCAGTTTTTCAATGGTGTAATGGTTTAACATAGAAAACTTACCGTTGGCTCTAGATTCTAATCTATCACTCCGATTTGCAAACGGATTTCACTGAAGCTGTAACTTTCATCCCAGAACATAGTTTAGGGGCCATTACTTCTTCAACTATAGTCATTTTTCTTTCGATTGCAAACGTAACCAGTTTTTCAATGGTGTAATGGTTTAACATGGAAAACTTACCGTTGGCTCTAGATTGTAATCTATCACTCCGATTTGCAAGCGGATTTCACTGAAGCTGTAACTTTCATCCCAGAACATAGTTTAGGGGCCATTACTTCTTCAACTATAGTCATTTTTCTTTCGATTGCAAACGTAACCAGTTTTTCAATGGTGTAATGGTTTAACATAGAAAACTTACCGTTGGCTCTAGATTCTAATCTATCACTCCGATTTGCAAACGGATTTCACTGAAGCTGTAACTTTCATCCCAGAACATAGTTTAGGGGCCATTACTTCTTCAACTATATTCATTTTTCTTTCGATTGCAAACGTAACCAGTTTTTCAATGGTGTAATGGTTTAACATAGAAAACTTACCGTTGGCTCTAGATTCTAATCTATCACTCCGATTTGCAAACGGATTTCACTGAAGCTGTAACTTTCATCCCAGAACATAGTTTAGGGGCCATTACTTCTTCAACTATAGTCATTTTTCTTTCGATTGCAAACGTAACCAGTTTTTCAATGGTGTAATGGTTTAACATAGAAAACTTACCGTTGGCTCTAGATTCTAATCTATCACTCCGATTTGCAAACGGATTTCACTGAAGCTGTAACTTTCATCCCAGAACATAGTTTAGGGGCCATTACTTCTTCAACTATAGTCATTTTTCCTTCGATTGCAAACGTAACCAGTTTTTCAATGGTGTAATGGTTTAACATAGAAAGAGGGGCGTGGCTACGCAGCAGAGCTGAATGGAAGCCTGATCCAGCAGCTCCTGCTGATTTCACCCTAGAAAGCGACACAGAGCACCCTGAAAGCCCCAATTTCCAGCCTATATGATGGGGGAACACTCAGAGGACACTCCGGAGTGGCAGACTGCCAGAAACAAGCAGAAATCTAGAAGCACCATACCTCGGAAGCTCTCCAGCTTCTTTCCCACAGAGGAGCAAGATGGCCGCCGCCAGCACAGGCCTAGCCCCAGACATGAGGCTGAATACAACACCCCACCACCGCTGAGCCAAAGGAATCGCTTCAGTCAGCTTCAGACACCTTACCACAGGAAGGACAAGGTATACCATCATGAGGAAGACAGCGGAGAAGAAGACGAAGGTAATACCGCCGCCGGCACGGATTTTCGTGATCGGAGCCCCCGGAAAGAACGGATTCCGTATTCCGTTACGGATTCCGTATCCGCAAGACACTCCTCATCTGTTTCCGCATCTGGGACTCCAAAAACATCCTCTTCTGTACCATTTAGAAACCCCACATCTGGTCCACAAGGTACATATCCTCCACAATCCTCCCCTCATCTAGCAGATCATCTTACACATCCACCCATCCATCCATCCCAAACAAATGTTGTAAAAGATCCCCTGATGTCATTTACAGCCACTGATCAACCAGTGACACAGATCTTTTTCAAAGAGTTTATGGTCTCGTTTAGTGCCATCATGAACAATACTATGTCAGAGATGAGAGGAGACATGCATGCTCTGGTGATCCACCTGACTAATTACACTCAGCAGACAGATGAGAGGCTCACTAGACTCGAAAACAGAATCGTAGAGATGTCTGAGGCCCATAATACCTTGGTGGATGCTCACAAGGAACTCATGAAGGAAAATATAGAGATAAAAGAAAAGTTAGCAGATGGGGAGGACAGAAATCGGAGGAATAACCTCAAGATAAGGGGGGTCCCGGAGACAATTCACAATGACGACCTTAAAGACTATGTGATGAAGATACTGAAGACAACCTTTCCTACTTTAACGCAAAGTGAGCTCACAGTGGACAGAGCTCATAGGCTCCCCAAACCAACCCACATCCCAAAACATCTCCCTAGGGATGTGATAACTCGCATCCATTTCTTCCATGTCAAAGAAATGCTGTTTGGTGCGGTCAGAGGAGGGAAGAAATTGCCGGATCCATATAGTGACCTGACACTTTATCAAGACCTGTCGCGAGCTACTCTCCAATCAAGACGCACATTTTCCCAGGTTACAGCTACTCTTCGCTACAAGAAGATTGAGTACTCCTGGGGCTTTCCGCCGAAACTAATCATCAGAGACAGTGGAACAACTTACGTGGCCCGGAGTGCACAGGAGGGCCTCAATCTTCTATCCAAATGGGGCATACCTATGCTGGCTCCCAGAGATTGGAACAAAGACAGACCCTATCGACCTCCACTTCTGCCTAAACCACTTATGCCCATTCCATCCCCTATGGAAACCTCCATTCCAGAAACCCCTGACAAGGACAAAGCGGATGGGGCTTCAGGGGATACCTGAACTGCTGGGTGATATGCCACAAACTTTCCCTCACCTTTGCCTTTCTCCCTTGGAACTGTTTCCTTAGGTGGAAAGTCTCCTGAAGGTCCACATTGGTGGACACTGCCCTTAGGTTTGAACACAACCTTAGGTGTTATCAGAACTCTCTTGAAGTTTAGTGTTTATCACTGATTTGCTCTCTTCTTCTCCTTTCTCCTTCATACTTTCTCTCCATTCTCATCTCTTCCTCTACTTCACCTTAAGGAGACACCAGGGAGGGTAGAACCGGATGCCTCCCCCTGAGTCTCCTCTCTTCTCTCCTTTCTCAGGTTCAATATTGTTATTGTTTAGGTTTGTAACATTGATGTTGTTGCTGTTGTCCCGACTAACTTTTTTTTCCCTTCTAAATACAGATGATTTTATTTACAGGATTATGGTCTGGAGCCGGCCTACGTACGGTCAACATTATATACTAATCAGTAAGTACTGCATTCACTCAATAGATAATGTCACATGATTGTAAGATTCTTTCCATGAATGTGAGGGGGCTCAACTCCTGTAGAAAACGATATCTTCTACAGAAGCTGATCAAAGAGCAAAAGGTTGATATTGTCTGTGTCCAGGAAACACATTTAAATAAAGCTGCCGCAGCTAAACTTAAATTACACCAATTTTCAACAATATTCCACTCTACACTGAAGAGTGACAAGAAAAAAGCTGGAGTATTAATAGCTGTCAATGACTCACTGGGTTTGGTGATTAAAGACTCCTTCTCTAGTGATGATGGGAGGATGGTAGTGATCTCTGGTTCTATCAATTCAAAAGATTACACCTTTGCCAACTTATACGTCCCCAACTCTCACCAGACAACATTCCTCAATAAAAAACTAAACAAAATAACTAAAATCTCAAAGGGCAACCTTTTTATTGTGGGTGATTTAAACTCTATAATGGATCCCCAAATGGATTGCTCCTCAAAAACCAGAAGAGCCCATTCCATCTTACAACAGACTTTGATAAAACATGAACTATTTGATTCATGGAGGTGCTTACATCCAAAAGAGAAACAATTCACTTTCTATTCCCCAATTTTTAAATCATTTACCCGTATAGATCACTGCTTAACAGACAAATTTTCACTCCCTTTAGTTTCCAACATTGAATTTGGCCCCAGGATATGGTCTGATCATACCCCAGTCTTACTTAAGATCTCACTTCAGAATACGAACCCACAACAATTCATTTGGAGGATGAACAAATTTATTTTAAATTCAGAGAAATACTCCCCTACAATTAAAAAGGACCTGATTGAGTATTTTGAGATCAATGATACTAAAGAGATATCAAAGCTAACTGTTTGGAACGCACACAAAGCATTCATTAGAGGTACCTTCATCAAACAAAGCGCCATACACAACAAAAAAATTAAAGAAAAAACCAACTCCCTTTTAGATAAAATCAAAAGCCTAGAAAAAGAAATCTATAACAAACACAAAACAGAACTCATCCCAGTATTAGAAGAAACAAGACAAGAGCTAGCTGACACCATGTACTATCAATACGATAGATGGCAGACGATGCTTAAAGAGAAGTGGTATTATGACAGGGATAGAGCAGGGAAGGCCATGGCCCGTAAAATAAAAGGGAAAAGAATCTATACAAGAATAACTAAAATCACTCACCCAAAAAATAATATAGAAGTTCATCACCCCAAAGACATCGTGGATGCCCTGGCTAACTACTATGAAGGCCTTTACAACCTTGAGAATGATCCCAACACCATCACCCCAAATATCCAAGACATAGACCAATATTTAGAATCAGTTAACTTACCCAGCCTCTCTGACTTTGAACAAAATTCCTTAGCCGTCCCCTTCTATCAGCAAGAAGTAATATCTGCCATCAATTCTCTTAAAAGCGATAAGTCCCCTGGCCCGGATGGCTTTATTAACGAATATTTTAAAAAATTTATATCCATACTTGCAGGCCCTCTCACCAATATGTTTAACGAAGCAGCTAGCAAAGGTAATTTCCCTAAAGAATCCCTATCAGCCCTTATCACTACTATTCCCAAAGAAGATAAAAACCCATTAGATCCCAGCAGTTACAGACCCATTTCCCTACTAAATACAGACATTAAAATATACGCCCGAATCATAGCAAACAGATTAGCCCCCTTAATTCCCCAACTCATTCACCCTGACCAGGTAGGTTTCACACGAGGCAGGTCAACATGCGATGGCACTAGAAAGGTCCTTGATTTAATACATAAAGTAGGGCTCTGTCGGACGCCTACCCTCCTAGTCTCCTTGGACGCGGAGAAGGCGTTCGACAGAGTCAACTGGTTGTACTTGTCCAGAGTGCTCACCAAATTCGGTATCCCAGGTTTCTTACACAGAGCAATTATGGCTCTTTATACTAACCCTTCTGCTAAGGTCTTATCCTCAGGTTCGTTGTCCTATGCTTTTAACATCCAAAATGGTACCCGTCAAGGCTGCCCGCTCTCCCCCCTAATTTTTAACCTGACACTGGAACCTCTGGCCCAAAATATCAGAGACAATCCGCATATTCATGGTATTAAAGTTGAAAAATCCATTTACAAATTAGGCTTATACGCCGATGACATTATATTACTAATACAAAAACCCTTAGTTTCCTTGCCAAATGCTCAATCTGAACTAGACAAATTCTCCCGTATCTCTTATTACAAGCTTAACCAAAACAAAACTATCATTCTTCCGTGCAACATCTCCCAAAATATTAAAAATTCCATAAAGGAAAACTGCAGTTTCATATGGAGCGAAAAGTCCATAAAATACCTAGGAATATACCTCACCCCTACACTATCCACTTTATACAAAGAAAATTATCACCCATGGTTGAAAAAACTCAAAGAAAAATTAGATGCTCTAGCCAAAATAGAATACTCCTGGATGGGTAGGGCAGCATCTTTCAAAATGATGATTCTTCCTCAGCTCCTATACCTGTTCAGGAACTTACCCATAAAAATCCCACAATCCTTTTTTATTACACTTCAAAAATCCCTCAATGGCTTCATCCTAGCACACAAAAAATCCAGGTTCTCCAACAGAGTCCTTACTACACACACCTCAAATTTGGGACTTGGAGTCCCTAACCTAGAGTCGTACTATAAAGCTACTGTATTAGACCAGTCTAGGTCAGCATGGTTAGAGGACTACTCAAAACAATGGGTTTCTATAGAGGAGGATCAGCTTCCATACAAATCCTTCAAACTGTTTCTTAAAGCCAGATTGACCTGGAAGACTAGACAGTGTATACAAAATCCAATAACTGCTAACACTATAAGGTTGTGGAGGGAAGTATCCAACTTGAGTAAAGAAGACGTCTTAGCTATAGAATCAGACTCCCCACTAAGAACCTTATATGCTGTTGTTAAAAATATAGACCTAGAAAACTGGGTTCAGTGTGGCATAGAATCTATAGAGGACCTGTTGGAGGACACTGAGATAAAATCGCTAGAACAACTCATATCTACATATGGTATTTCACAGTCAGATAAACCATTATATTCCAAAATCAGTAAATTTTTTCATTATCACCCTTATACCCCAATTTCTTTAACCCCCCAAATCAATAAAATAATTAGGCCTGAAAGCAGCAAAATTAAAGGTACATCAATTTTCTACAAATCACTATTAGCGATGAAAGATACTGCTCCTAGGTGGCAATTAGAAAGCTGGCAGAAATACTTAGAGATTGAAATTAGCCCTGAAGAGTGGGAACTAACTCTGAGATCAGTGAGGAAATCTTCCCATTGTATAAAACACCATGAAAGCTTATTGAAAACCATTTGGCAATGGTACTACACACCAGAAAGAATTTCTAAATTCGATTCCAAAACGTCTCCTCTATGCTGGAGAAATTGCAACTTGACGGGTACTATAGGCCACATCTTATGGGACTGCCCAAAACTAAAAGACCTGAGGAAGGATATTGAAGCTTTCCTAGGGAAACTCCCCACATCAATCCGTCCCATACCACCTGGTATGGCCCTGCTTCACTTGGGTATCAGAGATCTGCCGCCCCAAGAAAGACTCATATACAACCAAATTTTTATAGTTACTAGAAACCAATTAGCTTTAAATTGGAAAACTACAACAATTCCTTCACTGGGCGAAATTATCAGAATAATAGAATCCAACATGCTTGCAGAAAAGGCATGGGCAATTAGATCCGGATGCTTAAAGACTTTCTTGGATAAAGCGGATCTCTGGCCTACTCTATTTACAAAATCCAAACTTCTCGAATTTTGAAACTTTGAACTCTATATATATATACAAATATATACAAATAAGTAGGTTTACATGTTATAGTGCTCTCTCTCACATCATGGAAAATAACCTGGTGAATGCTCTGACCTAGTAGGCTCGGCTCCAGTCGGTGATAAATCTGACAGTTCTGTAATAGAAGTATTCAAGAACATCTATGGGACATCATTGGGACAACTTGTTCTTGTTGTTGTTTATTGTAGTTTAGTTTAGTTAACTTAGTTAACTCCAAATATAACTCAGACATTAATCCAACCTCTAGACTGAGATTGAAGTTATACATCAGCAGATACAGAATCTGACTTTACAGGTATAGATAGACTGATGGATAGGAGATTACTCCCCGGCAAGTCCATACACAACAGGAGATCCACTCCCTGGGATCTCTGTAGGGTGGTTTCAATCCCCCATTTCCCAGGTTGAGAGGACTCCCTAACCTCTACAGCCATATGGACAGCCTAGGAGGAATTTAACAGCAACAACCTACTTGTCTTATCCCAATCAGTTCCCATTTAATAGGACCTTCTGTTATACCTGAATAAATTTAGATCAGCTATAAGATACCTTGTTTACATTAGAAAGGATTCATGAAGATGTAAGATTAGTAATATAGATTTCACTGACCTTCTCAGAACATCTGCATATAATAATTATCTACCATATTCAGGTACTGTCAAACATCAGTTTTTGACGCCCAACACTAACCCAACCCTTCTAGTTGAATAGACTATTAGATCACTGCTTTGTAATACAAATACAATAGGCGATAATAGGACACTTCATCTTCACTGTTTCTGAATATGATTACATTATTATGTTATGATACTGCAACAATTTTAATATGTATTTTAATGTTTATTTGTTCCTTATTTGAGTCTTCTATGATTCCAAGACCTCCCTAATACTGCTCTGTTGACTCAAATATCTATTTCTCTGTTTTGTTTGAATACATACAGTACACGGACTATATTGAATGTACCGATTGCCTTAATGTTTACCTTTACTTTTTTTTACATATGATGTACACATAACATGTCTATTCTCTGTTATATTTCAAACTTCAATAAAAAATAAAGAAATTGGTTTAACATAGAAAACTTACCGTTGGCTCTAGATTCTAATCTATCACTCCGATTTGCAAACGGATTTCACTGAAGCTGTAACTTTCATCCCAGAACATAGTTTAGGGGCCATTACTTCTTCAACTATAGTCATTTTTCTTTCGATTGCAAACGTAACCAGTTTTTCAATGGTGTAATGGTTTAACATAGAAAACTTACCGTTGGCTCTAGATTCTAATCTATCACTCCGATTTGCAAACGGATTTCACTGAAGCTGTAACTTTCATCCCAGAACATAGTTTAGGGGCCATTACTTCTTCAACTATAGTCATTTTTCTTTCGATTGCAAACGTAACCAGTTTTTCAATGGTGTAATGGTTTAACATAGAAAACTTACCGTTGGCTCTAGATTCTAATCTATCACTCCGATTTGCAAACGGATTTCACTGAAGCTGTAACTTTCATCCCAGAACATAGTTTAGGGGCCATTACTTCTTCAACTATAGTCATTTTTCTTTCGATTGCAAACGTAACCAGTTTTTCAATGGTGTAATGGTTTAACATAGAAAACTTACCGTTGGCTCTAGATTCTAATCTATCACTCCGATTTGCAAACGGATTTCACTGAAGCTGTAACTTTCATCCCAGAACATAGTTTAGGGGCCATTACTTCTTCAACTATAGTCATTTTTCTTTCGATTGCAAACGTAACCAGTTTTTCAATGGTGTAATGGTTTAACATAGAAAACTTACCGTTGGCTCTAGACTCTAATCTATCACTCCGATTTGCAAACGGATTTCACTGAAGCTGTAACTTTTATCCCAGAACATAGTTTAGGGGCCATTACTTCTTCAACTATAGTCATTTTTCTTTCGATTGCAAACGTAACCAGTTTTTCAATGGTGTAATGGTTTAACATAGAAAACTTACCGTTGGCTCTAGACTCTAATCTATCACTCCGATTTGCAAACGGATTTCACTGAAGCTGTAACTTTTATCCCAGAACATAGTTTAGGGGCCATTACTTCTTCAACTATAGTCATTTTTCTTTCGATTGCAAACGTAACCAGTTTTTCAATGGTGTAATGGTTTAACATAGAAAACTTACCGTTGGCTCTAGATTCTAATCTATCACTCCGATTTGCAAACGGATTTCACTGAAGCTGTAACTTTCATCCCAGAACATAGTTTAGGGGCCATTACTTCTTCAACTATAGTCATTTTTCTTTCGATTGCAAACGTAACCAGTTTTTCAATGGTGTAATGGTTTAACATAGAAAACTTACCGTTGGCTCTAGATTCTAATCTATCACTCCGATTTGCAAACGGATTTCACTGAAGCTGTAACTTTCATCCCAGAACATAGTTTAGGGGCCATTACTTCTTCAACTATAGTCATTTTTCTTTCGATTGCAAACGTAACCAGTTTTTCAATGGTGTAATGGTTTAACATAGAAAACTTACCGTTGGCTCTAGATTCTAATCTATCACTCCGATTTGCAAACGGATTTCACTGAAGCTGTAACTTTCATCCCAGAACATAGTTTAGGGGCCATTACTTCTTCAACTATAGTCATTTTTCTTTCGATTGCAAACGTAACCAGTTTTTCAATGGTGTAATGGTTTAACATAGAAAACTTACCGTTGGCTCTAGATTCTAATCTATCACTCCGATTTGCAAACGGATTTCACTGAAGCTGTAACTTTCATCCCAGAACATAGTTTAGGGGCCATTACTTCTTCAACTATAGTCATTTTTCTTTCGATTGCAAACGTAACCAGTTTTTCAATGGTGTAATGGTTTAACATAGAAAACTTACCGTTGGCTCTAGATTCTAATCTATCACTCCGATTTGCAAACGGATTTCACTGAAGCTGTAACTTTCATCCCAGAACATAGTTTAGGGGCCATTACTTCTTCAACTATAGTCATTTTTCTTTCGATTGCAAACGTAACCAGTTTTTCAATGGTGTAATGGTTTAACATAGAAAACTTACCGTTGGCTCTAGATTCTAATCTATCACTCCGATTTGCAAACGGATTTCACTGAAGCTGTAACTTTCATCCCAGAACATAGTTTAGGGGCCATTACTTCTTCAACTATAGTCATTTTTCTTTCGATTGCAAACGTAACCAGTTTTTCAATGGTGTAATGGTTTAACATAGAAAACTTACCGTTGGCTCTAGATTCTAATCTATCACTCCGATTTGCAAACGGATTTCACTGAAGCTGTAACTTTCATCCCAGAACATAGTTTAGGGGCCATTACTTCTTCAACTATAGTCATTTTTCTTTCGATTGCAAACGTAACCAGTTTTTCAATGGTGTAATGGTTTAACATAGAAAACTTACCGTTGGCTCTAGATTCTAATCTATCACTCCGATTTGCAAACGGATTTCACTGAAGCTGTAACTTTCATCCCAGAACATAGTTTAGGGGCCATTACTTCTTCAACTATAGTCATTTTTCTTTCGATTGCAAACGTAACCAGTTTTTCAATGGTGTAATGGTTTAACATAGAAAATTTACCGTTGGCTCTAGATTCTAATCTATCACTCCGATTTGCAAACGGATTTCACTGAAGCTGTAACTTTCATCCCAGAACATAGTTTAGGGGCCATTACTTCTTCAACTATAGTCATTTTTCTTTCGATTGCAAACGTAACCAGTTTTTCAATGGTGTAATGGTTTAACATAGAAAACTTACCGTTGGCTCTAGATAGTGTTGGGCGAACAGTGTTCGCCACTGTTCGGGTTCTGCAGAACATCACCCTGTTCGGGTGATGTTCGAGTTCGGCCGAACACCTGACGGTGCTCGGCCAAACCGTTCGGCCATATGGCCGAACTAAGAGCGCATGGCCGAACGTTCCCCGAACGTTCGGCTAGCGCTGTGATTGGCCGAACGGGTCACGTGGTTCGGACCCGAACGCGCTCTGATTGGCCGAACTGTCACGTGGTTCGGGTAAATAAATACCCGAACCACGTCATATCTCCGCCATTTGTCTGTGGGTTTAGCTTTGGGTAGGCAGGCAGGGTAGTTCGCGCTCCAGCCACGCTAGCCAGGGTCCCCCCCAGTCATTGTGTGTCGCTGCTGGGAATAGTAGTACACCGCTCGCTCAGCATTCTGTTTACTGCCACTCTGTGTACCTCGCTCAGCCACACTATATAGCATTCTGTTTACTGCCACTCTGTGTCTGCTGGGAATAGTAGTACACCGCTTGCACAGCCACACTATATAGCATTCTGTTTACTGCCACTCTGTGTACCTCGCTCAGCCACACTATATAGCATTCTGTTTACTGCCACTCTGTGTCTGCTGGGAATAGTGGTACACCGCTCGCTCAGCCACACTATATAGCATTCTGTTCACTGTTCTGTGTCTGCTTGGAATAGTGGTACACCGCTCGTTCAGCCACACTATATAGCATTCTGTGTACTGTTCTGTGTCTGCTGGGAACAGTAGTACACCGCTCGTTCAGCCACACTATATAGCATTCTGTGTACTGTTCTGTGTCTGCTGGGAACAGTAGTACACCGCTCGCTCAGCCACACTATATAGCATTCTGTTCACTGTTCTGTGTCTGCTGGGAATAGTGGTACACCGCTCGCTCAGCCACACTATATAGCATTCTGTTCACTGTTCTGTGTCTGCTGGGAATAGTGGTACACCGCTCGCTCAGCCACACTATATAGCATTCTGTTTACTGTTCTGTGTCTGCTGGGAATAGTGGTACACCGCTCGCTCATCCACACTATATAGCATTCTGTTCACTGTTCTGTGTCTGCTGGGAATAGTGGTACACCGCTCGCTCAGCCACACTATATAGCATTCTGTTCACTGTTCTGTGTCTGCTGGGAATAGTGGTACACCGCTCGCTCAGCCACACTATATAGCATTCTGTTTACTGCCACTCTGTGTACCTCGCTCAGCCACACTATATAGCATTCTGTTTACTGCCACTCTGTGTCTGCTGGGAATAGTGGTACACCGCTCGCTCAGCCACACTATATAGCATTCTGTTCACTGTTCTGTGTCTGCTTGGAATAGTGGTACACCGCTCGCTCAGCCACACTATATAGCATTCTGTTTACTGTTCTGTGTCTGCTGGGAATAGTGGTACACCGCTCGCTCAGCCACACTATATAGCATTCTGTTCACTGTTCTGTGTCTGCTGGGAATAGTGGTACACCGCTCGCTCAGCCACACTATATAGCATTCTGTTTACTGTTCTGTGTCTGCTGGGAACAGTAGTACACCGCTCGCTCAGCCAGAGTATATAGCATTGTGTTTACTGCCACTCTGTGTACACCGCTCAGCCAGACTATATACCATTGTTTACTGACACTCTGTGTACACCACTCAGCCACACTATATACCATTGTTTACTGACACTCTGTGTACACCGCTCAGCCAGACTATATACCATTGTTTACTGCCACTCTGATTCTGCTGGGAACAGTAGTACACCGCTCGCTCAGCCAGACTATATACCATTGTTTACTGACACTCTATGTACACCGCTCAGCCAGACTATATACCATTGTTTACTGCCACTCTGATTCTGCTGGGAACAGTAGTACACCGCTCGCTCAGCCAGACTATATACCATTGTTTACTGACACTCTATGTACACCGCTCAGCCAGACTATATACCATTGTTTACTGCCACTCTGATTCTGCTGGGAACAGTAGTACACCGCTCGCTCAGCCAGACTATATAGCATTGTGTTTACTGCCACTCTGTGTACACCGCTCAGCCACACTATATAGCATTGCGTACTCTGCCAGTCAGTGTGTATATTGCTGGGATCAGTAATACTCCACTCACCGTCAACCACTATATGAGCTCAACATGAGTTCCCCAGAGACCTCCGCTGTGAGCAGCACTCCCAACAACAGCAACAGCCAACGCCCCACGCAAGCTATAACATCCACCCCAGCAGCCAGTGGTCAGCAGCAGCCCTCCCCGGAGGAGAACGTTGTGTCCATCAGTCCGTCGCCAGAGCGATTAATGAGGGCTGCCATTGAGGAGATGATGGGGCCTGATGTGGAGGAGGAGGTCTGGCTCAGGCCAGCATCCCAAGTTAATGTTGAGGACGATGAGGGGTCTGTGTCTGGGGATGTTGGGGTGGCAGAGGTGGTGGGTGGGTCAGACTCAGGAGAAGAGTTGTATGATGAGGATGATGATCGGGACCATCTGTATGTGCCTCAGAGTCCGACCCCGGAAAACATGTTGTATCGTGTGTTTAGGTACTAAAATCTGCGTTCCCTCCCAGTAGTGTTGGGCGAACAGTGTTTGCCACTGTTCGGGTTCTGCAGAACATCACCCTGTTCGGGGTGACTATATAGCAGACTATATAGCATTGTGTTTAATGCCACTCTGTGTACACGGCTCAGCCACACTATATAGCATTGTGTTTACTTCCACTCTGTGTCTGCTGGGAACAGTAGTACACCGCTCACCCGCCACTGTATAGCATTGTGCTCTGTGTCACTGCTGACAATAGTGGTACACCGCTCACCCACCACTGTATAGCATTTCTGTACTGCCACTGTACTGCTGCCAGTCAGCGTGTACTTTAAGGATAAGTGAAATGAGGAAGAAATCCGGTGAAAGAGGGAGGGGCAAGGGAAGAGGTGTTTCCCCTGACGGTTCACGTACAGGCCACAGGGGAGCACCCAAGAAAACCCACTCAATACTGCCCATGTTGTCCAGGACAACAACCCTCACAGATCCAAAAGAACAGGACCAGATAATTACTTGGATGACCTCTCAAGCGTCCAGCAGTGGGTTAAGCAGCACCAGCACATCACGCACGAGGTCCGAGTCCTCAGCCAGTTAAAGTCTGGGCTTTCTTTGAAGACTGCACTGAGGATGTTACCATGGCGATTTGCAAGGTGTGCAAGACCCGCCTGAGCAGGGGGAAAAGTATTAACAACCTCTCCACCACCAGCATGAGCCGCCACATTCTATCCAAACATCCCACTCTGTGGGCAAACGCGGCAGGACAGGGTACCACCAGCAACACTGCCTCCCTTGGGTTCACCAGACTCACCACCAGACCCGCCTCAGCAGCAGCAGTAGCCCAGCCATTGCGTGGTTCACAACATTCACAAACATCAGACGATGCTGACACTGTCACTTTCCGGACTAGTGCTCTTGAGGTCTCCCAGTGTTCATCAAACACAACAACCAACAGCCCTTCGGTGTGCAGCGCTACGGTTGAGTTGTCTGTTTCTGAGATGTTTGAGCACAAGAGGAAATTGCCAGCAAATGACCCCCGGGCCGTGGCAGTAACAGCCAGCCAGCATAGCCAAGCTTCTGGCCTGCGAAATGCTGCCATATCGAGTGGTGGAGACAAACAGCTTCAAGGGCATGATGTCAGTGGCCATCCCACGTTACGTGGTTCCCAGCCGCTACCACTTTGCGCGCTCTGCAGTGCCTGAGTTGCATGAGCACGTGGTCAGCTAAATAACCCGAAGCTTGAAGAATGCCGTTGCCTGCAAGGTTCACCTCACCACTGACACCTGGACGAGTGCGTTCGGCCAGGGTCGATACATCTCCCTTACCGCGCACTGGGTGAACCTTGTGGAGCCTGGCAGCGATTCCTCACCTGCTACGGCGCGGGTGTTGCCCACGCCGCAAACAGCTGGATAACAACAGCAGCACCTACCTCTCTGACTCCTTCTCCTCCAACGCATCTCAAAGCTGTACCTCATCCGGAAATGCTAACCCAGCACCAGCAGCAGTAGGATCGTGGAAGCAGTGCAGCACAGCTGTTGGCATGCGTCAGCAAGCGTTGCTGAAGCTGATCTGCCTTGGGGATAAGCAGCACACAGGGGAGGAAATTTGGAGGGGAATAAAGGAACAGACGGATTTGTGGCTGGCACCGCTGGACCTGAAACCGGGCATGAAGCTAGACACCTGGCACGAACTGGCAATGTACGCAATAGAGGTGCTGGCTTGCCCGGCAGCCAGCGTTATGTCGGAACGCTGTTTCAGTGCTGCCGGAGGCATCATCACAGATCGGCGTATCCGCCTCTCCACAGAAAATGCAGACCGTCTGACTCAAATTAAAATGAATCAATCCTGGATTGGAAACGACTACGCAACACTCCTGGACCCCAACCAAGTAACATGACCGATGAACATCTGGGATGGTTTAGCGTTTCCGGTCCCTGTTTATTGAACCTCTCATCTGTATTACATTTATGACTGCATGGCGGCAAAAAGCATTGCTGCTATATCCGCACGCTTTTTGTCCTCATGCAAGGCCTGGGTTGTTGTGTCTCACAAAGCGTGGCCTTCTCCTCCTGCGCCTCCTCCTGTTCCATCACGTGTGCTGCTGCTGCTGCTGGGTTACCGTTGCCGCGTGGTCCCTGTTTATTGAACCTCTTATCTTTATTACATTTATGACTACATGGCGGTACAAAGCATGCTATCCGCACGCTTTTTGTCCTCATGCAAGGCCTGGGTTGTTGTGTCTCACAAAGCGTGGCCTTCTCCTCCTGCGCCTCCTCCTGTTCCATCACGTGTGCTGCTGCTGCTGCTGCTGCTGGGTTAGCGTTGCCGCGTGGTCCCTGTTTATTGAACCTCTTATCTTTATTACATTTATGACTACATGGCGGTACAAAGCATGCTATCCGCACGCTTTTTGTCCTCATGCAAGGCCTGGGTTGTTGTGTCTCACAAAGCGTGGCCTTCTCCTCCTGCGCCTCCTCCTGTTCCATCACGTGTGCTGCTGCTGGGTTAGCGTTGCCGCGTGGTCCCTGTTTATTGAACCACTTATCTTTATTACATTTATGACTGCATGGTGGTACAAAGCATGCTATCCGCACGCTTCTTGTCCTCATGCAAGGCCTGGGTTGTTGTGTCTCAAAGCGTGGCCTTCTCCTCCTGCGCCACCCTCCTCCTGTTCCATCACGTGTGCTGCTGCTGGGTTAGCATTACCGGTCCCTTTTCCTGGAACCTCTTATATGTATTACATTTATGACTGCATGCCGACAAAAAGCATGTTACCTGTGCAAAGAAAACAGACATTTCCCGCATTTAAAAGACAGTTTTCCCTTTGAAACTTTAAAATCGATTTTCTCAAAAACTATAAGCTCTTTTTGCTAAATTTTTTTTTCCTCTTGTACCCACTCCCAAGGTGCACATACCCTGTAAATTTGGGGTATGTAGCATATAAGGAGGCTTTACAAAGCACAAAAGTTCGGGTCCCCATTGACTTCCATTATGTTCGGAGTTCGGGTCGAACACCCGAACATCGCGGCCATGTTCGGCCTGTTCGGCCCGAACCCGAACATCTAGATGTTCGCCCAACACTAGCTCTAGATTCTAATCTATCACTCCGATTTGCAAACGGATTTCACTGAAGCTGTAACTTTCATCCCAGAACATAGTTTAGGGGCCATTACTTCTTCAACTATAGTCATTTTTCTTTCGATTGCAAACGTAACCAGTTTTTCAATGGTGTAATGGTTTAACATAGAAAACTTACCGTTGGCTCTAGATTCTAATCTATCACTCCGATTTGCAAACGGATTTCACTGAAGCTGTAACTTTCATCCCAGAACATAGTTTAGGGGCCATTACTTCTTCAACTATAGTCATTTTTCTTTCGATTGCAAACGTAACCAGTTTTTCAATGGTGTAATGGTTTAACATAGAAAACTTACCGTTGGCTCTAGATTCTAATCTATCACTCCGATTTGCAAACGGATTTCACTGAAGCTGTAACTTTCATCCCAGAACATAGTTTAGGGGCCATTACTTCTTCAACTATAGTCATTTTTCTTTCGATTGCAAACGTAACCAGTTTTTCAATGGTGTAATGGTTTAACATAGAAAACTTACCGTTGGCTCTAGATTCTAATCTATCACTCCGATTTGCAAACGGATTTCACTGAAGCTGTAACTTTCATCCCAGAACATAGTTTAGGGGCCATTACTTCTTCAACTATAGTCATTTTTCTTTCGATTGCAAACGTAACCAGTTTTTCAATGGTGTAATGGTTTAACATAGAA
>NW_027152592.1:0-59105 GCF_040937935.1 Hyperolius riggenbachi
GTTTTTCAATGGTGTAATGGTTTAACATAGAAAACGTACCGTTGGCTCTACATTCTAATCTATCACTCCGATTTGCAAACGGATTTCACTGAAGCTGTAACTTTCATCCCAGAACATAGTTTAGGGGCCATTACCTCTTCAACTATAGTCATTTTTCTTTCGATTGCAAACGTAACCAGTTTTTCAATGGTGTAATGGTTTAACATAGAAAACGTACCGTTGGCTCTAGATTCTAATCTATCACTCCGATTTGCAAACGGATTTCACTGAAGCTGTAACTTTCATCCCAGAACATAGTTTAGGGGCCATTACCTCTTCAACTATAGTCATTTTTCTTTCGATTGCAAACGTAACCAGTTTTTCAATGGTGTAATGGTTTAACATAGAAAACGTACCGTTGGCTCTAGATTCTAATCTATCACTCCGATTTGCAAACGGATTTCACTGAAGCTGTAACTTTCATCCCAGAACATAGTTTAGGGGCCATTACCTCTTCAACTATAGTCATTTTTCTTTCGATTGCAACGTAACCAGTTTTTCAATGGTGTAATGGTTTAACATAGAAAACGTACCGTTGGCTCTAGATTCTAATCTATCACTCCGATTTGCAAACGGATTTCACTGAAGCTGTACTTTCATCCAGAACATAGTTTAGGGGCCATTACCTCTTCAACTATAGTCATTTTTCTTTCGATTGCAAACGTAACCAGTTTTTCAATGGTGTAATGGTTTAACATAGAAAACGTACCGTTGGCTCTAGATTCTAATCTATCACTCCGATTTGCAAACGGATTTCACTGAAGCTGTAACTTTCATCCCAGAACATAGTTTAGGGGCCATTACCTCTTCAACTATAGTCATTTTTCTTTCGATTGCAAACGTAACCAGTTTTTCAATGGTGTAATGGTTTAACATAGAAAACGTACCGTTGGCTCTAGATTCTAATCTATCACTCCGATTTGCAAACGGATTTCACTGAAGCTGTAACTTTCATCCCAGAACATAGTTTAGGGGCCATTACCTCTTCAACTATAGTCATTTTTCTTTCGATTGCAAACGTAACCAGTTTTTCAATGGTGTAATGGTTTAACATAGAAAACGTACCGTTGGCTCTAGATTCTAATCTATCACTCCGATTTGCAAACGGATTTCACTGAAGCTGTAACTTTCATCCAGAACATAGTTTAGGGGCCATTACCTCTTCAACTATAGTCATTTTTCTTTCGATTGCAAACGTAACCAGTTTTTCAATGGTGTAATGGTTTAACATAGAAAACGTACCGTTGGCTCTAGATTCTAATCTATCACTCCGATTTGCAAACGGATTTCACTGAAGCTGTAACTTTCATCCCAGAACATAGTTTAGGGGCCATTACCTCTTCAACTATAGTCATTTTTCTTTCGATTGCAAACGTAACCAGTTTTTCAATGGTGTAATGGTTTAACATAGAAAACGTACCGTTGGCTCTAGATTCTAATCTATCACTCCGATTTGCAAACGGATTTCACTGAAGCTGTAACTTTCATCCCAGAACATAGTTTAGGGGCCATTACCTCTTCAACTATAGTCATTTTTCTTTCGATTGCAAACGTAACCAGTTTTTCAATGGTGTAATGGTTTAACATAGAAAACGTACCGTTGGCTCTAGATTCTAATCTATCACTCCGATTTGCAAACGGATTTCACTGAAGCTGTAACTTTCATCCCAGAACATAGTTTAGGGGCCATTACCTCTTCAACTATAGTCATTTTTCTTTCGATTGCAAACGTAACCAGTTTTTCAATGGTGTAATGGTTTAACATAGAAAACGTACCGTTGGCTCTAGATTCTAATCTATCACTCCGATTTGCAAACGGATTTCACTGAAGCTGTAACTTTCATCCCAGATTATAGTTTAGGGGCCATTACCTCTTCAACTATAGTCATTTTTCTTTCGATTGCAAACGTAACCAGTTTTTCAATGGTGTAATGGTTTAACATAGAAAACGTACCGTTGGCTCTAGATTCTAATCTATCACTCCGATTTGCAAACGGATTTCACTGAAGCTGTAACTTTCATCCCAGAACATAGTTTAGGGGCCATTACCTCTTCAACTATAGTCATTTTTCTTTCGATTGCAAACGTAACCAGTTTTTCAATGGTGTAATGGTTTAACATAGAAAACGTACCGTTGGCTCTAGATTCTAATCTATCACTCCGATTTGCAAACGGATTTCACTGAAGCTGTATTTTTCATCCCAGAACATAGTTTAGGGGCCATTACCTCTTCAACTATAGTCATTTTTCTTTCGATTGCAAACGTAACCAGTTTTTCAATGGTGTAATGGTTTAACATAGAAAACGTACCGTTGGCTCTAGATTCTAATCTATCACTCCGATTTGCAAACGGATTTCACTGAAGCTGTAACTTTCATCCCAGAACATAGTTTAGGGGCCATTACCTCTTCAACTATAGTCATTTTTCTTTCGATTGCAAACGTAACCAGTTTTTCAATGGTGTAATGGTTTAACATAGAAAACGTACCGTTGGCTCTAGATTCTAATCTATCACTCCGATTTGCAAACGGATTTCACTGAAGCTGTAACTTTCATCCCAGAACATAGTTTAGGGGCCATTACCTCTTCAACTATAGTCATTTTTCTTTCGATTGCAAACGTAACCAGTTTTTCAATGGTGTAATGGTTTAACATAGAAAACGTACCGTTGGCTCTAGATTCTAATCTATCACTCCGATTTGCAAACGGATTTCACTGAAGCTGTAACTATCATCCCAGAACATAGTTTAGGGGCCATTACCTCTTCAACTATAGTCATTTTTCTTTCGATTGCAAACGTAACCAGTTTTTCAATGGTGTAATGGTTTAACATAGAAAACGTACCGTTGGCTCTAGATTCTAATCTATCACTCCGATTTGCAAACGGATTTCACTGAAGCTGTATTTTTCATCCCAGAACATAGTTTAGGGGCCATTACCTCTTCAACTATAGTCATTTTTCTTTCGATTGCAAACGTAACCAGTTTTTCAATGGTGTAATGGTTTAACATAGAAAACGTACCGTTGGCTCTAGATTCTAATCTATCACTCCGATTTGCAAACGGATTTCACTGAAGCTGTAACTTTCATCCCAGAACATAGTTTAGGGGCCATTACCTCTTCAACTATAGTCATTTTTCTTTCGATTGCAAACGTAACCAGTTTTTCAATGGTGTAATGGTTTAACATAGAAAACGTACCGTTGGCTCTAGATTCTAATCTATCACTCCGATTTGCAAACGGAATTCACTGAAGCTGTATTTTTCATCCCAGAACATAGTTTAGGGGCCATTACCTCTTCAACTATAGTCATTTTTCTTTCGATTGCAAACGTAACCAGTTTTTCAATGGTGTAATGGTTTAACATAGAAAACGTACCGTTGGCTCTAGATTCTAATCTATCACTCCGATTTGCAAACGGATTTCACTGAAGCTGTAACTTTCATCCCAGAACATAGTTTAGGGGCCATTACCTCTTCAACTATAGTCATTTTTCTTTCGATTGCAAACGTAACCAGTTTTTCAATGGTGTAATGGTTTAACATAGAAAACGTACCGTTGGCTCTAGATTCTAATCTATCACTCCGATTTGCAAACGGATTTCACTGAAGCTGTAACTTTCATCCCAGAACATAGTTTAGGGGCCATTACCTCTTCAACTATAGTCATTTTTCTTTCGATTGCAAACGTAACCAGTTTTTCAATGGTGTAATGGTTTAACATAGAAAACGTACCGTTGGCTCTAGATTCTAATCTATCACTCCGATTTGCAAACGGATTTCACTGAAGCTGTATTTTTCATCCCAGAACATAGTTTAGGGGCCATTACCTCTTCAACTATAGTCATTTTTCTTTCGATTGCAAACGTAACCAGTTTTTCAATGGTGTAATGGTTTAACATAGAAAACGTACCGTTGGCTCTAGATTCTAATCTATCACTCCGATTTGCAAACGGATTTCACTGAAGCTGTAACTTTCATCCCAGAACATAGTTTAGGGGCCATTACCTCTTCAACTATAGTCATTTTTCTTTCGATTGCAAACGTAACCAGTTTTTCAATGGTGTAATGGTTTAACATAGAAAACGTACCGTTGGCTCTAGATTCTAATCTATCACTCCGATTTGCAAACGGATTTCACTGAAGCTGTAACTTTCATCCCAGAACATAGTTTAGGGGCCATTACCTCTTCAACTATAGTCATTTTTCTTTCGATTGCAAACGTAACCAGTTTTTCTATGGTGTAATGGTTTAACATAGAAAACGTACCGTTGGCTCTAGATTCTAATCTATCACTCCGATTTGCAAACGGATTTCACTGAAGCTGTAACTTTCATCCCAGAACATAGTTTAGGGGCCATTACCTCTTCAACTATAGTCATTTTTCTTTCGATTGCAAACGTAACCAGTTTTTCAATGGTGTAATGGTTTAACATAGAAAACGTACCGTTGGCTCTAGATTCTAATCTATCACTCCGATTTGCAAACGGATTTCACTGAAGCTGTAACTTTCATCCCAGAACATAGTTTAGGGGCCATTACCTCTTCAACTATAGTCATTTTTCTTTCGATTGCAAACGTAACCAGTTTTTCTATGGTGTAATGGTTTAACATAGAAAACGTACCGTTGGCTCTAGATTCTAATCTATCACTCCGATTTGCAAACGTATTTCACTGAAGCTGTAACTTTCATCCCAGAACATAGTTTAGGGGCCATTACCTCTTCAACTATAGTCATTTTTCTTTCGATTGCAAACGTAACCAGTTTTTCAATGGTGTAATGGTTTAACATAGAAAACGTACCGTTGGCTCTAGATTCTAATCTATCACTCCGATTTGCAAACGGATTTCATTGAAGCTGTAACTTTCATCCCAGAACATAGTTTAGGGGCCATTACCTCTTCAACTATAGTCATTTTTCTTTCGATTGCAAACGTAACCAGTTTTTCAATGGTGTAATGGTTTAACATAGAAAACGTACCGTTGGCTCTAGATTCTAATCTATCACTCCGATTTGCAAACGGATTTCACTGAAGCTGTAACTTTCATCCCAGAACATAGTTTAGGGGCCATTACCTCTTCAACTATAGTCATTTTTCTTTCGATTGCAAACGTAACCAGTTTTTCTATGGTGTAATGGTTTAACATAGAAAACGTACCGTTGGCTCTAGATTCTAATCTATCACTCCGATTTGCAAACGGATTTCACTGAAGCTGTATTGTTCATCCCAGAACATAGTTTAGGGGCCATTACCTCTTCAACTATAGTCATTTTTCTTTCGATTGCAAACGTAACCAGTTTTTCAATGGTGTAATGGTTTAACATAGAAAACGTACCGTTGGCTCTAGATTCTAATCTATCACTCCGATTTGCAAACGGATTTCACTGAAGCTGTAACTTTCATCCCAGAACATAGTTTAGGGGCCATTACCTCTTCAACTATAGTCATTTTTCTTTCGATTGCAAACGTAACCAGTTTTTCTATGGTGTAATGGTTTAACATAGAAAACGTACCGTTGGCTCTAGATTCTAATCTATCACTCCGATTTGCAAACGGATTTCACTGAAGCTGTAACTTTCATCCCAGAACATAGTTTAGGGGCCATTACCTCTTCAACTATAGTCATTTTTCTTTCGATTGCAAACGTAACCAGTTTTTCAATGGTGTAATGGTTTAACATAGAAAACGTACCGTTGGCTCTAGATTCTAATCTATCACTCCGATTTGCAAACGGATTTCACTGAAGCTGTAACTTTCATCCCAGAACATAGTTTAGGGGCCATTACCTCTTCAACTATAGTCATTTTTCTTTCGTTTCAAGGGTTTTTATTAAAGAATCTTAAATGAACAAACAGACGGCAAGCAATAAATGACCCCACACATGGGGTAACAATCTTATAGATAATCAGCATTGGGTCAATAGCCGTAGTCATACATTAACAAAACAGAAAAAATAGTTTAACGATGACTGGCATGCCAAAGTTCAATTTGCTTAAAATGTCTAAAAAACAAAAGAAGGGAAGGGGAGTGGTAGGGGGAAAAATAGGGGAAAAGGGGGAAAGGGAAAATAGGAAAGGGGAAATGGGAGATGAAGGTAGAAGGGAGGGACCATGGGTGGTTAAACCACATCATGCCTATGGTGCCGCCCAGCGGTTAGAGTAAGGAGAAAAGAGGAAGGTGGGGGAGAGGAGGTAAAGGACGGTGAGGTGTCCAACTAAGAACTTGACAAGCCACTTCCATTGTTGAAAAAGAAAGATTGCATGCCATACCCAAACATATCTGCCATACCGTAGGTAGTAGAAGTAGGTGTCAGGAGATTAGAATGAATGGAGAGTGTATCTGAGGCCTGTATTGTCTTGGAACTGGATCCATGGGTCCCATATTTTAAAGAAAATCTCCAGTCTATCGAATACCTTTGCCCTTATGTGCTCGGAGAGCATAGTTTTATTTAAGTCTCGAAGGACATCGTCCACCACAAGACTTGGTTGCTTCCATTGTGAAGCAAGATGTCGTTTGGCCTGAGCCATCATGAACTGTATCAGTTTATGAGTAGGGTGGGTTATAGATTGGGGCCTGTTCCCCAGGAGGACTACAGATGGATCTAGGGGGATCTGTTTTTCTAACATCAAGCAAATCTTGTTCCATATAGTTTTCCAGTATCTTTGAGCTACTGGACACTCCCACCACATATGCCAAAGATCTCCCTTTTGGCTGCAAAATCTAAAGCACTTATCAGGAGTGTCAGGGTAGAATAAATGCATTTTGGCCGGGGTAAAGTAAGTCCTATGAAACAATTTCAAAGAGGTTTCTATTGAGGAATAAAAAAGAGACCCTCTAGTTAGAATGGAACTACAGTGAGCCCACCTAGCGTCCGATAGAGTGGAATCACAGTCCTTCTCCCAGTCAGAATGAATCTTAAGTCTCTGGGGGATGTTTGCTTGGGAAAAAGACATGTATAAATCCGAGAGAAGACCCTTAGCCATGGGGTCGTTTTTGCATTTAGACTCAAAAGATGTATACATTAGTACCTCACCCCTCGTATCAAGTTTCTGTAGAAAAGTAAAAATTGATGTAAGCCTTTCTCTCTCCTCAAGAGGAACACTTTGCTCCCTACCAAATTGGATCGGGGAAGGCACCTTAAAGTGAGAGAGAAACTTGCCTAATGTGAGAAACCCTTTTTGTGTCCACCATTTAAAGTTATAAGTCTGACCTCCTGGGGGGAAATCCGGATTTTTAAAGATATTCGTCATGCACGATGTCGGTGACTGTAATGAATAAGGGCCTCGTAATCTAGCCCATAGTCCTAAAGAATGTGCAGCCACAGGGGCCTTTTTGCGAAGATTAGTGGGATGTATCTTTTTGGACCACATGATTCCCTCCAAGGACCAGGGACTCAGCAGATTAGATTCGATGTCCACCCAAATAGGTGCATTTGTCTTAGCATTGGCAGCTGCCAATTGAGCTACCTGTGCCGCATAATAATAATGTATTAGTATGGGGGCATTCAAGCCTCCCATGTCCCTTGGTCTTGCTAGGGTAGAGTATTTTATACGGGCTTTGCGTTTCCTCCAGATAAATTGTTGTATCTGCCTCTGTAAACGCCCTAAGGTTCCCTTCTTAATGGAGATTGGGAGAACTCTAAAGAGGTAGAGGATCCTTGGCAGGAGGGTCATTCTTACCGCAGTTATCCGGCCTAATAATGATATTGGGTAAGAGTTCCAAGTTTCTAAATCAGCTGCTAATTTCGTGAGCATGGGAGGATAATTCTGATCATATAGTTTATTGGGGTCATTTGTTAAATTTATTCCTAAGTATTTTATATAACGGGGTTGGAACTGCAATCCGTATTTTTGGGCCATTCTTTGGCCAACCTCTTTAGGAGCGTTGGATAACATGAGTTCTGACTTGTCCAGGTTCAATTTGAACCCAGAAAAGACCGAAAAGTCCTGGATTACTCTCAAAAGGGCCGGAATAGAGGTTGACGGGGATGTTAATGTTAACAGAATGTCATCTGCAAACAGAGAAAGCTTATGCTCTCTAGGACCTATAGTGACACCTTCAATATCAGTGGTTCTGCGTATCATCTCTGCCAGGGGTTCTATCATAAGGGCAAAAAGCGCTGGTGATAGGGGGCAGCCCTGCCTAGTCCCCCTTTCGATCACAAATGGCACTCTCTTGGTAGTTGGTAGTTTCAGGGTAGCTGTTGGATTAGAGTATAGCGCTCTGATAGCATTCAGGAAGTCCCCACTGAATCCATACTTCTGGAGGACAGAAATCATATAGGGCCATGTTATGAGATCAAAAGCCTTCTCCATGTCTAGAGCTAATATAGCTAGACATGAAGAAGAGCTGCTTGCAAAGTGCTGGATGTCTAATATCTTGCGTAGATTATCAGAGGCCTGTCTTGTTGGTATAAAGCCAACCTGATCTTTGTGAATAAGGGCTGGGAGGATCCTATTTAGCCTGTTGGCTAGTATAGCAGTAAATAATTTGTAATCAACTCCCAACAGGGCTATGGGACGATAGCTCTTCGGGAGGAGTGGATCTCGCTGGGGCTTTGGAATAACCGCAATGGACGATGATAGGAACTCAGGAGGAGGGATCTGACCTTTGAGGATAGTATTGAAAAATTTTATTAGGTGGGGAGATAGGGTATCTTCAAATTTTTTATAATAGAGGGCCGTTAGGCCATCCGGGCCCGGAGATTTTGCATTTTTAGCTTTTTTAATAACTTCCCTTAGTTCTTCTAATGTAATAGGGCTGTTAAGTTGGGAAACCGTGAGTGGGGCTAACATTTTGTGGATATTATTTTTCAGAAAGGGATCCAACGTCTTCAATTTTTCTTTTGAGGAGTCATCCTTATATAGTTGGGAATAGTATTTTAGAAATGTATCATGTATTTTGTCAGGATTTGATGTGACCCGTCCATCTATACCTCTGATTTTGGTGATTCTATTAATGGTCTGCTGGGCCCTAAGCCTATGGGCAAGCCATCGATTAGGCTTATTAATCTGATCATAAGCCTTTGCGCTTGTCCAGCTCAAGGCTTTAACACAATCAGCATTTATTATGGCTTCCAATTGCACTTCTAGTCCCTGGATTTGCTTATGTAAATAACGAGAGGGGTTTGTTTGATTTAAAGTATGAAGGGTTGCTATTTTATGTTCAAGGTTATTGATTGTTATGCCTTTATCACGTTTTTGCTTAGCCGCAATCTTAATTAGGTGCCCTCTAACTACCACTTTATGTGCAAGCCAACATATGGCCGGGGAAACCTCAGGAGTTGCATTGTCCTGAAAATAATTGTCCAGAGTTTGGTCTATTTCGCTACATATTGCTGGGTTATGAAGCATGGTTTCATTTAGGCGCCACAGTGGCCTTTGGGTTTTTGGAAGTAAGGAGGTGAGTGATACCAGGACGGGATCGTGGTCTGACCACGTACATAGCAAATGTCTAGAATAGGCCAATACTGAAGCACAGTGTGAGGACAGGAGCACCAGGTCAATTCTTGAATAAGAGTTATGAGGTGCAGAGTAAAATGAGTACCCCCTTGTCCCCCCACTGTGCTCCCTCCACGCATCTATCAGTGTATGCGATTTAAAAATGTTTTCAAAGTAGAGCTTTGATCTTTTAGAGTCAGACGATCTAGCTGGGATTGTTCTGTCTAATGCATCATTGGGCGTCAGATTAAAGTCCCCCGCCCAAACTATAGTGTCATAGCGTAAAGTGAGTAAAATATCAAGTACCTTATCAATTGTTTCATAAGTAGCATTTGGGGGGGCATATACATTTGCGATACATAAAACACCATTTTGATAATTTCCTATAATTATACTGTATGTTCCCTGATCATCTGCAGTATGAGATGTCAGTTCGAAAGGAAATGAGTTAGATAAGAATGTGGCAACTCCTCTGGTTTTCTTATGGTAGCTGGACATATATGCACGTGTGTAGTGTTTATGGAAGTATTTCGGGACAGATTTATTAGTAAAGTGGGTTTCCTGCAGACATAATATGTCTGGGTGTGATTGGGTGTACAGATTAAAAGCTTTTTTTCTCTTGTGAGGAGAATTAAATCCCCTGACATTGTGCGACACTATGTTACATGGTCTGACAGACATTGGGCAGGATATTGGGAACTATTAATGTGGCTAGTAGGAGGATTGGGTATTAAGCATGCAATATATAAAAATTTCTGGGGGCAATAGAGTGGCAGAGCTTGTTTGAGGAAGGGACCATTCTCACCTAATGGGTCCCGACAGCAGTTAGAAATACTATTGTATATACTGAAAGGGTAAGCTGCACAATGGTGCAGATGTGGAGCGAGGAGGAGCACCCAGAAAATTCCAAGGGCTCCGACTGGCATCCAGGAAGGGGGGCAACAGGAACTTTCCAAAGCCAAAATCACAGCATATAAAGAAACATATATTTGACCAACCGGGTAATCTCAGTCCTGTAGATGTTGGCCATAAACAGTCCAAATATGATAAGCAACCGATCATAAAGTTTTGACCAGGTTAAACAGATAGCAGATAACCACTATGTTATACTTATAATAATGTCAATGATATAACCTAAAAGGAGAGAAGAGTAAGTAATGATAGAGATTTTCAGCTTTAATAATAGCAATTAAAGGGCAGGCTTGTTGTGAGGGCCCAGCATCATAAAGGGGCCCTCAGGTTGCAAAGATTAAGCCATAGTATGAAGTTTGCAGCTCAGAGGAAGGCCAACAGATGGTCTTATTAGCAACGAGGACCTATCGTAAGGGGGTCCTCTAGTTGCAGAGTTTTGGCTATAGTAAAGCGTTTGCAGGTCTGGAGAAGACCATCCGGCATTCCACTTTACTGTGGGGGCTCAGCATCATAAAGGAGCCCTCACAGAGCAAAATTTAACAATAATGAGAAGTTCTCAGCCTTTGATAAGGCCACAAAGTGTTCCAGCATAGTCCGAGAGCCCAACATCATAAAGGGGCTCTCTAGGTGCAAGATGTGAACAAGTCTGAGCAAGGGGTTATCTTCATAGGGCGTTCCTTCGGGAAGGAAGGAGAAGGTGCACCCCAGGTGGGAGGTACCTCAAGGCAGGGGGTGCCTGTTCTATATGTTGGGAGTGTTAAGGAGGACCTTCCCCTAAGGCCAAGGCTCGCGGGCGGAATCTCTGACCCCTGGCGATATTCCAAGTTTTCCTCAATTTTTGAGATCGCTGCTCCTTGGGTTCTTCATGGAGTGGAGGAGGGAGTGTGAAGGGAATGTCTGCTTCTTTTAGTGCTGCAGCTGCTTCCTCAGGTGTCCTACAGTTGTAGAGCTTTCCATTTGCTTTAAAGGAGAGCAGAAAGGGGAATCCCCATTTGTAGCGAATTGCTTTTTTCTGTAGGCCCAGTGTGTAGGGACGCATTCCTCTTCTTTTTACTATAGTAGCTGGGGCTAAATCAGCATACAGCTGTACAGATGAGGGCACACCTGGTAAAGTGCTCATGTCTCGAGCTGCCAGCAAGATGATATCTCTAAAATCCTCCGAAGACAGTTTGGCAATAATGTCCCTAGGAAGCTCTGGGTTGCGTGGGACAGCAGCCGCTCTATGAATACGTATGATCCGCATGCCAGGGGGAGCATCAGTAGGCATAAGTGATTCGAAGAGAGATTTGGCCACAGGCTCAAAATCCGTGCAAGATTCCGGAAGTCCGCGTATACGGATGTTAGCGCGGCGACTCCTGTTTTCCAAGTCCTCTAACTTGGCATCATAAGTATCTAGGCGGGAGTCATGTACATCGAGTAGTAACCTGTCCTCATTTAAAGCCCCCACCACCTCGTCTGCCTGAGTCTCAAGCGCATCTACTCTGTGGCCAATTTCCGCAATTTGCTGTGTAATTTCCGAAACGGCCTCACGGAGTTCCGTACGGAAGACCTTCTGCATCAGCGCTATAAGTTGCTCGCCAGACATACCTGTTATTGCGGGTTCTGGGTTGGATGTTGCTTGGGTGGGGGAGTGAAGGGGACCTCCAGGAGAGCTCGGATGCAGGTTTCCTCGGTGTTGTTCCTGCGGAGATGGTGGAGAAGGAGCGGAACTCTGCTGCAGGGCGCCGGCCTGGGCCTGGTCGGCCATCTTTGAGAAATTCCTCCTGAACTTCAGAGGAGAAACGAGCGGTCTCACTGACAAACGGTTTCGCAGGGGATATTGTGGTGGGGATCTTTGCATAGCTGAGATGATAAGCTTTCAGATGATGTATCCCATCGCCCGGTCAGTTTCCTATGGACGCAGTGATTTGGCTGGAAAGCAGGAGCTCACAGGAAAGACATCTTCCTCCTGTGGCGCCTCACTAGCGCCCCCGTCATTTTTCTTTCGATTGCAAACGTAACCAGTTTTTCAATGGTGTAATGGTTTAACATAGAAAACGTACCGTTGGCTCTAGATTCTAATCTATCACTCCGATTTGCAAACGGATTTCACTGAAGCTGTAACTTTCATCCCAGAACATAGTTTAGGGGCCATTACCTCTTCAACTATAGTCATTTTTCTTTCGATTGCAAACGTAACCAGTTTTTCAATGGTGTAATGGTTTAACATAGAAAACGTACCGTTGGCTCTAGATTCTAATCTATCACTCCGATTTGCAAACGGATTTCACTGAAGCTGTAACTTTCATCCCAGAACATAGTTTAGGGGCCATTACCTCTTCAACTATAGTCATTTTTCTTTCGATTGCAAACGTAACCAGTTTTTCAATGGTGTAATGGTTTAACATAGAAAACGTACCGTTGGCTCTAGATTCTAATCTATCACTCCGATTTGCAAACGGATTTCACTGAAGCTGTAACTTTCATCCCAGAACATAGTTTAGGGGCCATTACCTCTTCAACTATAGTCATTTTTCTTTCGATTGCAAACGTAACCAGTTTTTCAATGGTGTAATGGTTTAACATAGAAAACGTACCGTTGGCTCTAGATTCTAATCTATCACTCCGATTTGCAAACGGATTTCACTGAAGCTGTAACTTTCATCCCAGAACATAGTTTAGGGGCCATTACCTCTTCAACTATAGTCATTTTTCTTTCGATTGCAAACGTAACCAGTTTTTCAATGGTGTAATGGTTTAACATAGAAAACGTACCGTTGGCTCTAGATTCTAATCTATCACTCCGATTTGCAAACGGATTTCACTGAAGCTGTAACTTTCATCCCAGAACATAGTTTAGGGGCCATTACCTCTTCAACTATAGTCATTTTTCTTTCGATTGCAAACGTAACCAGTTTTTCTATGGTGTAATGGTTTAACATAGAAAACGTACCGTTGGCTCTAGATTCTAATCTATCACTCCGATTTGCAAACGGATTTCACTGAAGCTGTAACTTTCATCCCAGAACATAGTTTAGGGGCCATTACCTCTTCAACTATAGTCATTTTTCTTTCGATTGCAAACGTAACCAGTTTTTCTATGGTGTAATGGTTTAACATAGAAAACGTACCGTTGGCTCTAGATTCTAATCTATCACTCCGATTTGCAAACGTATTTCACTGAAGCTGTAACTTTCATCCCAGAACATAGTTTAGGGGCCATTACCTCTTCAACTATAGTCATTTTTCTTTCGATTGCAAACGTAACCAGTTTTTCAATGGTGTAATGGTTTAACATAGAAAACGTACCGTTGGCTCTAGATTCTAATCTATCACTCCGATTTGCAAACGGATTTCACTGAAGCTGTAACTTTCATCCCAGAACATAGTTTAGGGGCCATTACCTCTTCAACTATAGTCATTTTTCTTTCGATTGCAAACGTAACCAGTTTTTCAATGGTGTAATGGTTTAACATAGAAAACGTACCGTTGGCTCTAGATTCTAATCTATCACTCCGATTTGCAAACGGATTTCACTGAAGCTGTAACTTTCATCCCAGAACATAGTTTAGGGGCCATTACCTCTTCAACTATAGTCATTTTTCTTTCGATTGCAAACGTAACCAGTTTTTCAATGGTGTAATGGTTTAACATAGAAAACGTACCGTTGGCTCTAGATTCTAATCTATCACTCCGATTTGCAAACGGATTTCACTGAAGCTGTAACTTTCATCCCAGAACATAGTTTAGGGGCCATTACCTCTTCAACTATAGTCATTTTTCTTTCGATTGCAAACGTAACCAGTTTTTCAATGGTGTAATGGTTTAACATAGAAAACGTACCGTTGGCTCTAGATTCTAATCTATCACTCCGATTTGCAAACGGATTTCACTGAAGCTGTATTTTTCATCCCAGAACATAGTTTAGGGGCCATTACCTCTTCAACTATAGTCATTTTTCTTTCGATTGCAAACGTAACCAGTTTTTCAATGGTGTAATGGTTTAACATAGAAAACGTACCGTTGGCTCTAGATTCTAATCTATCACTCCGATTTGCAAACGGATTTCACTGAAGCTGTAACTTTCATCCCAGAACATAGTTTAGGGGCCATTACCTCTTCAACTATAGTCATTTTTCTTTCGATTGCAAACGTAACCAGTTTTTCAATGGTGTAATGGTTTAACATAGAAAACGTACAGTTGGCTCTAGATTCTAATCTATCACTCCGATTTGCAAACGGATTTCACTGAAGCTGTATTTTTCATCCCAGAACATAGTTTAGGGGCCATTACCTCTTCAACTATAGTCATTTTTCTTTCGATTGCAAACGTAACCAGTTTTTCAATGGTGTAATGGTTTAACATAGAAAACGTACCGTTGGCTCTAGATTCTAATCTATCACTCCGATTTGCAAACGGATTTCACTGAAGCTGTAACTTTCATCCCAGAACATAGTTTAGGGGCCATTACCTCTTCAACTATAGTCATTTTTCTTTCGATTGCAAACGTAACCAGTTTTTCAATGGTGTAATGGTTTAACATAGAAAACGTACCGTTGGCTCTAGATTCTAATCTATCACTCCGATTTGCAAACGGATTTCACTGAAGCTGTATTTTTCATCCCAGAACATAGTTTAGGGGCCATTACCTCTTCAACTATAGTCATTTTTCTTTCGATTGCAAACATAACCAGTTTTTCAATGGTGTAATGGTTTAACATAGAAAACGTACCGTTGGCTCTAGATTCTAATCTATCACTCCGATTTGCAAACGGATTTCACTGAAGCTGTAACTTTCATCCCAGAACATAGTTTAGGGGCCATTACCTCTTCAACTATAGTCATTTTTCTTTCGATTGCAAACGTAACCAGTTTTTCTATGGTGTAATGGTTTAACATAGAAAACGTACCGTTGGCTCTAGATTCTAATCTATCACTCCGATTTGCAAACGGATTTCACTGAAGCTGTAACTTTCATCCCAGAACATAGTTTAGGGGCCATTACCTCTTCAACTATAGTCATTTTTCTTTCGATTGCAAACGTAACCAGTTTTTCAATGGTGTAATGGTTTAACATAGAAAACGTACCGTTGGCTCTAGATTCTAATCTATCACTCCGATTTGCAAACGGATTTCACTGAAGCTGTAACTTTCATCCCAGAACATAGTTTAGGGGCCATTACCTCTTCAACTATAGTCATTTTTCTTTCGATTGCAAACGTAACCAGTTTTTCAATGGTGTAATGGTTTAACATAGAAAACGTACCGTTGGCTCTAGATTCTAATCTATCACTCCGATTTGCAAACGGATTTCACTGAAGCTGTAACTTTCATCCCAGAACATAGTTTAGGGGCCATTACCTCTTCAACTATAGTCATTTTTCTTTCGATTGCAAACGTAACCAGTTTTTCTATGGTGTAATGGTTTAACATAGAAAACGTACCGTTGGCTCTAGATTCTAATCTATCACTCCGATTTGCAAACGGATTTCACTGAAGCTGTAACTTTCATCCCAGAACATAGTTTAGGGGCCATTACCTCTTCAACTATAGTCATTTTTCTTTCGATTGCAAACGTAACCAGTTTTTCAATGGTGTAATGGTTTAACATAGAAAACGTACCGTTGGCTCTAGATTCTAATCTATCACTCCGATTTGCAAACGGATTTCACTGAAGCTGTATTTTTCATCCCAGAACATAGTTTAGGGGCCATTACCTCTTCAACTATAGTCATTTTTCTTTCGATTGCAAACGTAACCAGTTTTTCAATGGTGTAATGGTTTAACATAGAAAACGTACCGTTGGCTCTAGATTCTAATCTATCACTCCGATTTGCAAACGGATTTCACTGAAGCTGTAACTTTCATCCCAGAACATAGTTTAGGGGCCATTACCTCTTCAACTATAGTCATTTTTCTTTCGATTGCAAACGTAACCAGTTTTTCAATGGTGTAATGGTTTAACATAGAAAACGTACCGTTGGCTCTAGATTCTAATCTATCACTCCGATTTGCAAACGGATTTCACTGAAGCTGTATTTTTCATCCCAGAACATAGTTTAGGGGCCATTACCTCTTCAACTATAGTCATTTTTCTTTCGATTGCAAACATAACCAGTTTTTCAATGGTGTAATGGTTTAACATAGAAAACGTACCGTTGGCTCTAGATTCTAATCTATCACTCCGATTTGCAAACGGATTTCACTGAAGCTGTAACTTTCATCCCAGAACATAGTTTAGGGGCCATTACCTCTTCAACTATAGTCATTTTTCTTTCGATTGCAAACGTAACCAGTTTTTCTATGGTGTAATGGTTTAACATAGAAAACGTACCGTTGGCTCTAGATTCTAATCTATCACTCCGATTTGCAAACGGATTTCACTGAAGCTGTAACTTTCATCCCAGAACATAGTTTAGGGGCCATTACCTCTTCAACTATAGTCATTTTTCTTTCGATTGCAAACGTAACCAGTTTTTCAATGGTGTAATGGTTTAACATAGAAAACGTACCGTTGGCTCTAGATTCTAATCTATCACTCCGATTTGCAAACGGATTTCACTGAAGCTGTAACTTTCATCCCAGAACATAGTTTAGGGGCCATTACCTCTTCAACTATAGTCATTTTTCTTTCGATTGCAAACGTAACCAGTTTTTCAATGGTGTAATGGTTTAACATAGAAAACGTACCGTTGGCTCTAGATTCTAATCTATCACTCCGATTTGCAAACGGATTTCACTGAAGCTGTAACTTTCATCCCAGAACATAGTTTAGGGGCCATTACCTCTTCAACTATAGTCATTTTTCTTTCGATTGCAAACGTAACCAGTTTTTCTATGGTGTAATGGTTTAACATAGAAAACGTACCGTTGGCTCTAGATTCTAATCTATCACTCCGATTTGCAAACGGATTTCACTGAAGCTGTAACTTTCATCCCAGAACATAGTTTAGGGGCCATTACCTCTTCAACTATAGTCATTTTTCTTTCGATTGCAAACGTAACCAGTTTTTCAATGGTGTAATGGTTTAACATAGAAAACGTACCGTTGGCTCTAGATTCTAATCTATCACTCCGATTTGCAAACGGATTTCACTGAAGCTGTATTTTTCATCCCAGAACATAGTTTAGGGGCCATTACCTCTTCAACTATAGTCATTTTTCTTTCGATTGCAAACGTAACCAGTTTTTCAATGGTGTAATGGTTTAACATAGAAAACGTACCGTTGGCTCTAGATTCTAATCTATCACTCCGATTTGCAAACGGATTTCACTGAAGCTGTAACTTTCATCCCAGAACATAGTTTAGGGGCCATTACCTCTTCAACTATAGTCATTTTTCTTTCGATTGCAAACGTAACCAGTTTTTCAATGGTGTAATGGTTTAACATAGAAAACGTACCGTTGGCTCTAGATTCTAATCTATCACTCCGATTTGCAAACGGATTTCACTGAAGCTGTATTTTTCATCCCAGAACATAGTTTAGGGGCCATTACCTCTTCAACTATAGTCATTTTTCTTTCGATTGCAAACGTAACCAGTTTTTCAATGGTGTAATGGTTTAACATAGAAAACGTACCGTTGGCTCTAGATTCTAATCTATCACTCCGATTTGCAAACGGATTTCACTGAAGCTGTAACTTTCATCCCAGAACATAGTTTAGGGGCCATTACCTCTTCAACTATAGTCATTTTTCTTTCGATTGCAAACGTAACCAGTTTTTCAATGGTGTAATGGTTTAACATAGAAAACGTACCGTTGGCTCTAGATTCTAATCTATCACTCCGATTTGCAAACAGATTTCACTGAAGCTGTAACTTTCATCCCAGAACATAGTTTAGGGGCCATTACCTCTTCAACTATAGTCATTTTTCTTTCGATTGCAAACGTAACCAGTTTTTCAATGGTGTAATGGTTTAACATAGAAAACGTACCGTTGGCTCTAGATTCTAATCTATCACTCCGATTTGCAAACGGATTTCACTGAAGCTGTAACTTTCATCCCAGAACATAGTTTAGGGGCCATTACCTCTTCAACTATAGTCATTTTTCTTTCGATTGCAAACGTAACCAGTTTTTCAATGGTGTAATGGTTTAACATAGAAAACGTACCGTTGGCTCTAGATTCTAATCTATCACTCCGATTTGCAAACGGATTTCACTGAAGCTGTAACTTTCATCCCAGAACATAGTTTAGGGGCCATTACCTCTTCAACTATAGTCATTTTTCTTTCGATTGCAAACGTAACCAGTTTTTCAATGGTGTAATGGTTTAACATAGAAAACGTACCGTTGGCTCTAGATTCTAATCTATCACTCCGATTTGCAAACGGATTTCACTGAAGCTGTAACTTTCATCCCAGAACATAGTTTAGGGGCCATTACCTCTTCAACTATAGTCATTTTTCTTTCGATTGCAAACGTAACCAGTTTTTCTATGGTGTAATGGTTTAACATAGAAAACGTACCGTTGGCTCTAGATTCTAATCTATCACTCCGATTTGCAAACGGATTTCACTGAAGCTGTAACTTTCATCCCAGAACATAGTTTAGGGGCCATTACCTCTTCAACTATAGTCATTTTTCTTTCGATTGCAAACGTAACCAGTTTTTCAATGGTGTAATGGTTTAACATAGAAAACGTACCGTTGGCTCTAGATTCTAATCTATCACTCCGATTTGCAAACGGATTTCACTGAAGCTGTATTTTTCATCCCAGAACATAGTTTAGGGGCCATTACCTCTTCAACTATAGTCATTTTTCTTTCGATTGCAAACGTAACCAGTTTTTCAATGGTGTAATGGTTTAACATAGAAAACGTACCGTTGGCTCTAGATTCTAATCTATCACTCCGATTTGCAAACGGATTTCACTGAAGCTGTAACTTTCATCCCAGAACATAGTTTAGGGGCCATTACCTCTTCAACTATAGTCATTTTTCTTTCGATTGCAAACGTAACCAGTTTTTCAATGGTGTAATGGTTTAACATAGAAAACGTACCGTTGGCTCTAGATTCTAATCTATCACTCCGATTTGCAAACGGATTTCACTGAAGCTGTATTTTTCATCCCAGAACATAGTTTAGGGGCCATTACCTCTTCAACTATAGTCATTTTTCTTTCGATTGCAAACGTAACCAGTTTTTCAATGGTGTAATGGTTTAACATAGAAAACGTACCGTTGGCTCTAGATTCTAATCTATCACTCCGATTTGCAAACGGATTTCACTGAAGCTGTAACTTTCATCCCAGAACATAGTTTAGGGGCCATTACCTCTTCAACTATAGTCATTTTTCTTTCGATTGCAAACGTAACCAGTTTTTCAATGGTGTAATGGTTTAACATAGAAAACGTACCGTTGGCTCTAGATTCTAATCTATCACTCCGATTTGCAAACAGATTTCACTGAAGCTGTAACTTTCATCCCAGAACATAGTTTAGGGGCCATTACCTCTTCAACTATAGTCATTTTTCTTTCGATTGCAAACGTAACCAGTTTTTCAATGGTGTAATGGTTTAACATAGAAAACGTACCGTTGGCTCTAGATTCTAATCTATCACTCCGATTTGCAAACGGATTTCACTGAAGCTGTAACTTTCATCCCAGAACATAGTTTAGGGGCCATTACCTCTTCAACTATAGTCATTTTTCTTTCGATTGCAAACGTAACCAGTTTTTCTATGGTGTAATGGTTTAACATAGAAAACGTACCGTTGGCTCTAGATTCTAATCTATCACTCCGATTTGCAAACGGATTTCACTGAAGCTGTAACTTTCATCCCAGAACATAGTTTAGGGGCCATTACCTCTTCAACTATAGTCATTTTTCTTTCGATTGCAAACGTAACCAGTTTTTCAATGGTGTAATGGTTTAACATAGAAAACGTACCGTTGGCTCTAGATTCTAATCTATCACTCCGATTTGCAAACGGATTTCACTGAAGCTGTATTTTTCATCCCAGAACATAGTTTAGGGGCCATTACCTCTTCAACTATAGTCATTTTTCTTTCGATTGCAAACGTAACCAGTTTTTCAATGGTGTAATGGTTTAACATAGAAAACGTACCGTTGGCTCTAGATTCTAATCTATCACTCCGATTTGCAAACGGATTTCACTGAAGCTGTAACTTTCATCCCAGAACATAGTTTAGGGGCCATTACCTCTTCAACTATAGTCATTTTTCTTTCGATTGCAAACGTAACCAGTTTTTCAATGGTGTAATGGTTTAACATAGAAAACGTACCGTTGGCTCTAGATTCTAATCTATCACTCCGATTTGCAAACGGATTTCACTGAAGCTGTATTTTTCATCCCAGAACATAGTTTAGGGGCCATTACCTCTTCAACTATAGTCATTTTTCTTTCGATTGCAAACGTAACCAGTTTTTCAATGGTGTAATGGTTTAACATAGAAAACGTACCGTTGGCTCTAGATTCTAATCTATCACTCCGATTTGCAAACGGATTTCACTGAAGCTGTAACTTTCATCCCAGAACATAGTTTAGGGGCCATTACCTCTTCAACTATAGTCATTTTTCTTTCGATTGCAAACGTAACCAGTTTTTCTATGGTGTAATGGTTTAACATAGAAAACGTACCGTTGGCTCTAGATTCTAATCTATCACTCCGATTTGCAAACGGATTTCACTGAAGCTGTAACTTTTATCCCAGAACATAGTTTAGGGGCCATTACCTCTTCAACTATAGTCATTTTTCTTTCGATTGCAAACGTAACCAGTTTTTCAATGGTGTAATGGTTTAACATAGAAAACGTACCGTTGGCTCTAGATTCTAATCTATCACTCCGATTTGCAAACGGATTTCACTGAAGCTGTAACTTTCATCCCAGAACATAGTTTAGGGGCCATTACCTCTTCAACTATAGTCATTTTTCTTTCGATTGCAAACGTAACCAGTTTTTCAATGGTGTAATGGTTTAACATAGAAAACGTACCGTTGGCTCTAGATTCTAATCTATCACTCCGATTTGCAAACGGATTTCACTGAAGCTGTAACTTTCATCCCAGAACATAGTTTAGGGGCCATTACCTCTTCAACTATAGTCATTTTTCTTTCGATTGCAAACGTAACCAGTTTTTCAATGGTGTAATGGTTTAACATAGAAAACGTACCGTTGGCTCTAGATTCTAATCTATCACTCCGATTTGCAAACGGATTTCACTGAAGCTGTAACTTTCATCCCAGAACATAGTTTAGGGGCCATTACCTCTTCAACTATAGTCATTTTTCTTTCGATTGCAAACGTAACCAGTTTTTCAATGGTGTAATGGTTTAACATAGAAAACGTACCGTTGGCTCTAGATTCTAATCTATCACTCCGATTTGCAAACGGATTTCACTGAAGCTGTATTTTTCATCCCAGAACATAGTTTAGGGGCCATTACCTCTTCAACTATAGTCATTTTACTTTCGATTACAAACGTAACCAGTTTTTCAATGGTGTAATGGTTTAACATAGAAAACGTACCGTTGGCTCTAGATTCTAATCTATCACTCCGATTTGCAAACGGATTTCACTGAAGCTGTAACTTTCATCCCAGAACATAGTTTAGGGGCCATTACCTCTTCAACTATAGTCATTTTTCTTTCGATTGCAAACGTAACCAGTTTTTCAATGGTGTAATGGTTTAACATAGAAAACGTACCGTTGGCTCTAGATTCTAATCTATCACTCCGATTTGCAAACGTATTTCACTGAAGCTGTAACTTTCATCCCAGAACATAGTTTAGGGGCCATTACCTCTTCAACTATAGTCATTTTTCTTTCGATTGCAAACGTAACCAGTTTTTCTATGGTGTAATGGTTTAACATAGAAAACGTACCGTTGGCTCTAGATTCTAATCTATCACTCCGATTTGCAAACGGATTTCACTGAAGCTGTAACTTTCATCCCAGAACATAGTTTAGGGGCCATTACCTCTTCAACTATAGTCATTTTTCTTTCGATTGCAAACGTAACCAGTTTTTCTATGGTGTAATGGTTTAACATAGAAAACGTACCGTTGGCTCTAGATTCTAATCTATCACTCCGATTTGCAAACGTATTTCACTGAAGCTGTAACTTTCATCCCAGAACATAGTTTAGGGGCCATTACCTCTTCAACTATAGTCATTTTTCTTTCGATTGCAAACGTAACCAGTTTTTCAATGGTGTAATGGTTTAACATAGAAAACGTACCGTTGGCTCTAGATTCTAATCTATCACTCCGATTTGCAAACGGATTTCACTGAAGCTGTAACTTTCATCCCAGAACATAGTTTAGGGGCCATTACCTCTTCAACTATAGTCATTTTTCTTTCGATTGCAAACGTAACCAGTTTTTCAATGGTGTAATGGTTTAACATAGAAAACGTACCGTTGGCTCTAGATTCTAATCTATCACTCCGATTTGCAAACGGATTTCACTGAAGCTGTAACTTTCATCCCAGAACATAGTTTAGGGGCCATTACCTCTTCAACTATAGTCATTTTTCTTTCGATTGCAAACGTAACCAGTTTTTCAATGGTGTAATGGTTTAACATAGAAAACGTACCGTTGGCTCTAGATTCTAATCTATCACTCCGATTTGCAAACGGATTTCACTGAAGCTGTAACTTTCATCCCAGAACATAGTTTAGGGGCCATTACCTCTTCAACTATAGTCATTTTTCTTTCGATTGCAAACGTAACCAGTTTTTCAATGGTGTAATGGTTTAACATAGAAAACGTACCGTTGGCTCTAGATTCTAATCTATCACTCCGATTTGCAAACGGATTTCACTGAAGCTGTAACTTTCATCCCAGAACATAGTTTAGGGGCCATTACCTCTTCAACTATAGTCATTTTTCTTTCGATTGCAAACGTAACCAGTTTTTCAATGGTGTAATGGTTTAACATAGAAAACGTACCGTTGGCTCTAGATTCTAATCTATCACTCCGATTTGCAAACGGATTTCACTGAAGCTGTAACTTTCATCCCAGAACATAGTTTAGGGGCCATTACCTCTTCAACTATAGTCATTTTTCTTTCGATTGCAAACGTAACCAGTTTTTCAATGGTGTAATGGTTTAACATAGAAAGGGGGGCGTGGCCTGGAGGCAGAGCTGAATGGTTGTGTGAGCCTGCAGCTCCTGCCTAACAAGCACTGATATAAGCGTCCAAAGCAGCCTGGAAGCCCGTTTTTTCGGCGAAATAGGAGGGGAACAGTCACAGAACGCGATGGAGTGGAGAAGACCCACTTATCACAAGAAGCAAGCTTCTCCCATGCCTAGAAGACTGCCTGACTTCCATGACACAGAGGCCCAAGATGGCCGCCGCAGGTCCTGGCAGGGAGACACAGAGGTCAGTAATTCCAGAACACCTCCTCCACTTTCCCAGAGGAACCGCTATGACCCACTAGCTACCCCCTACCACAGAAGGGAGAAAGCGGACTGGTCTGAGGGTAGTGACGACGAGGAGTACCGAAAACGTAGTCCCCTGAAACCGTCGCGGCTGTACGCGTCCGAAAATACGCATAGCGCCCCTTCTCCAAGCCAACATGCGTCCAAAAAAATACGCATGAACGCGTCCGAAAATACGCATGAAGAAGGCAATGCACGCGTAAATGCGGCCAAAAATACGCATTCACAGCAGGAACAACCCATACACCATACCCAACAGCCATCCACAGAAGAGGACCCTTCAGATCCACTACTCTCTGTTCCAGAATCAGACCAACCAGTCACTCAAGGATTTTTTAAGCAATTCATGTACTCCTTTAAGAACTTCATACAAAATAACTCAGATGAAATGAGAGCTGACATGAAGTCGCTAGCAAACAACATGGCCCATTTTGCCCACGAAACAAACACCAGAATCACTAGACTGGAGAATAGGATCGTACAAATGACTGATGCTCACAATGAACTGCTTGATTCACATAAAGCATTAACTGCAGAAGTACAGTGGATGAAGGGGAAAATCACTGATAGTGAGGATCGTAACAGACGCAATAACGTCAAACTCAGAGGGGTACCAGAAACAGTATCCAATGATGATCTCAAGGGCTACGTTCAAGATGTCCTCAAAGCTACTATCCCTAACATCAAGGAAAGTGAACTGGTCATAGACAGAGTACACCGCCTACCAAAGCCTGGATTTATACCACAACACCTACCAAGAGACGTAATTACTCGTATCCACTTCTATCATGTAAAGGAGAAACTCTTGTCATTTACTAGAGGTGGGAAGAAGTTACCAGGCCCACACAAAGATATATCCCTGTTTCAGGACCTCTCACAGATGACTCTTCAGGCTAGGAAGATTCTCTCGCCTATCACAACCACTTTGAGACACAAGAGCATCCCCTACTCATGGGGCTTTCCTACAAAACTAGTAATTAATGATCAAGGAGTCTCACATGTCATCAAATCTCTTGATGAAGGGAAGGAGCTACTGAAAAAATGGAATATCCCAATGTTCATCCCTAGAGATCCTAGAAAGGACAAACCCTTCAAAACCTCCACCAAAGCCTCACATGAGTCAATGGACTTAACTGCCCCTCCGGAAGAGGAAACAACTACAGGACAAGCTTCGGCAACTGAAAAATAAGAACAATGTGCTTACCACAAACTTTGAATCCCCACAATAGACGATTCCTTAGGAGCCTATAGTCTACCTAGGAGAACCGTCATCCTTTCTCCCATGCTGAGGGAGCTTGGCCTACCAGGCCTTGGAAGTTGGAACTCTTTACTTCTACTTTTCTACCTGCTTCCTGTATTTCCCTTTCCTTTTAAGGTCCAATGGTTAATACATATTACGACCCTTGCTACTACCTTTGTTAACCATACTATTTCCTACACCAAGCAGAAGATGAACTGGACTGACATTATGGTTGATACCATAACAACCCTATTCCTCTTATGTAGGTATACTCTTTGTTCTGCTTATTCTGATAGTTTAAATGTTTGTCTAACCTTAGACGAGTTAGCATATACAGACTTAATTTTATGTTTATACCCTTATTATAGTTTTTGTTACTGTTATTGTTCTTTAACACACTGGTGCTACACCCTTTTGTCCCAACTGGCTCCACAACATACACCATTAACTATATTATCTATCTGTGATAAAGTAATAATCTACAAACATACTAGGTACACTGATACATTCTGGACATCTTTACAACAACTATTAGAGTTCTATACAAGCACTCTAAATACTAAAAATGACACAAAATGTTAAAATCTTATCCATCAACGTGAGGGGATTAAACTCGTTTAGGAAACGATACCTTCTACAGAAATTAATAAAAGATGAATTAGCTGATATTATATGTGTCCAGGAATCCCATTTAGACAACCAAGCAGCTAAAAAACTTAAATTACATCAATTCACAAAGATCTTCCACTCAAATTTACCAAACAAGAAAAAAAGAGGGACGTTTATTGCCATCAAGGATTCTTTAGGCTTTGTAGTAAAAGATCAGTTTTGTAGCAAGGATGGCAGGATGGTAATTCTCTCAGGCCTAATAAACTCACAAACATACACCTTTGTAAGCCTCTATGCCCCAAATACCCACCAGGTCAACTTTTTAAACAAAAAACTAAAAAAAATCTTCAGCATAACAAAAGGCAATCTCTTTATATTAGGAGACCTAAACGCTATAACAGACCCCGATATGGATTGTACATCAAATCGTAGAAGACTGCCATCCTTGATCCAAAACTCACTGCTTAAATCAGAATTATTTGACTCCTGGAGATGCTACCACCCTGGAGAAAAAGATTATACATTTTACTCACCTATACATAAATCTTACACCAGGATAGACCATTGTTTAACCAATATATTTTCCCTTCCACTTATATCCAAAATAGACATAGGCCCAAGAATATGGTCAGACCATTCCCCTTTGATAATAAAATTTCACCTAGAAACACCCCATCTTACCCGTCCAGATTGGAAGATGAACAAATATATACTACATTCTGAACACACCTTTCCCAAACTCAAGAAAGATTTAGAAGAATTTTTCTACTTTAACAATACAGAGGAAGTCTCCAGAACAACAATCTGGTCAGCCCATAAGGCTTTTATGAGGGGAGCCTTTATTAAATATTCTGCAATACACAAAAAGAAAATAAATGAAAAGACTGACACATTGTTAAAGGATATCAAGTCTCTTGAACATGACATCTTCAATAATAAAAAAAATAGAGCTGATACCTAAATTAGAAAGTATTAGACAAGACCTGGCTGATATCTACTATCAGAAATATGACAAATGGCAAACGATCCTCAGAGAGCACTGGTATCATGACAGAAATAAGGCGGGTAAGGCAATGGCTCAGAAAATAAAGGGTAAGAGAATTTATCAGAGAATTGTTAAGCTCAAGCACCCTAAATCTAAGACCGATGTATACCACCCAAATGACATTGTAGAAGGATTAGCTTCATACTATGAAGATTTATATAATATAGAAAAAAACCCAAATTCTCATGTACCATCAGAAACTGAAATAGAAAAATATTTGAAATCTGTGAACTTACCAACCATCTCTGAGTTCGAAAGCCATTATTTGAATGTACCATTTAGAATACAAGAGGTTGAATCTGCCATCATGTCTCTTAAAAAAGATAAATCACCTGGTCCGGATGGTTTTGTAAACGACTACTTTAAAAAATTTATTCATATCATTTCTAAACCACTACTAGATACGTTCAACGAAGCCGCCAAAATAGGCTCTTTCCCCAAAGAATTCCTATCTGCTACCATCACCACGATACCAAAAGAAGGGAAAGACCAATCAGACCCTACAAATTACCGCCCAATATCCCTTCTTAACACAGACATCAAAATATATGCAAAAATAATTGCTAACCGATTATCACCACTCCTAACACAATTGATCCATCCGGACCAGGTAGGCTTTATCAAAGGCAGATCCACCAGCGACAGTACCAGGAAAGCCATGGCACTGATACATGGGATGAAGCTCTGTCGAACGCCTACACTCCTCGTCTCCTTAGACGCGGAAAAGGCGTTCGACAGAGTTAACTGGCTATATATGTCTAAGGTTCTGGAAAAATTCGGCCTACCAGGTTTCTTAATTCAAGCAACAATGGCTCTATACTCTTGCCCTTCTGCAAAGGTCTCATCTTCCGGCTCAGTCTCCTCTACATTTAATATAAGAAACGGAACACGTCAAGGCTGCCCCCTCTCCCCACTCATTTTCATTTTAGCTATTGAACCGTTAGCCCAAAAGATCAGACAAAACAATATGATACATGGAATCAAAAAAGACAAGTTCAGTACCAAAATGGGACTATATGCTGATGACGTCATCCTGTACTTACAGAAACCTCTAATATCCCTACCAAACTTAGAGAAAGAATTAGAACAGTTTTCTCTGGTCTCATACTACAAAATAAACCAAACCAAAACAATGATCTTACCCTGCAATGTTCCCAAATCTACTATAGAAATCCTTAAGCAATCCTGCCACTATACATGGTCCACTAAATCCATTAAGTACCTGGGTATTCAGCTTACTACAACAACAGCCCAACTATATAAAGAAAACTATGATCCATGGCTCTCTAAATTAAAACAATCCCTAGATAATCTATCTAAGCTTGAATTTTCATGGCTAGGCCGTTCATCAGCTTTCAAAATGATGTTATTACCCCAATTGCTATACTTGTTTAGAAACGTACCCATTAGAGTCCCCCAAAAATTTTTTAGCACTCTCCAAAGACTACTAAATAAATTCATCCTAATGAACAGACACTCCCGCTTCTCTAATAAAATATTGACTAACCATACTTCTAATCTTGGCCTCGGGGTCCCTGACATAGAGAAATATTATAAAGCCACAATACTAGAGCAATCAAGATCTCTCTGGGATAACTCCCCCACCAAACAATGGATCGAGATTGAAGAAGAACAGCTACATTTTCCAAATCTCAAATCGGTCATACACTCACGACTCGTTTGGAAAGTAGTACAAAATATTAAAAACCCGATCACAGCCAACACTTTAAAAATTTGGAGAGAAATAATTACCCAATGCAGGAAAGATAATTTAGCTATTAATATCCCAACACCCATAGAAACACTGCATGCAGTAATTAGAAACATAGACCTGTCCCATTGGATATCTCTAGGACTTAAATATTATGAAGACTTAATAACAGACTCAAAACCTAGACCCTTTGAAGAGCTAAACTCTAAATATAATATTCCCGCTTCAGACAAAGCAATATATGATAAAATCCATACATTCATACTCAGACATCCTTATACCCCCATAACATATACACCCAAAATCAAAAGACTCCTTAATCCTGATGGAACTAAACTAAAAGGAACCTCAATCTTCTACCTAACACAACTAGAACTAAAAGAAGAAACCCCCAAATGGCAGCTGGAAAAGTGGCAAGACATCTTACAAACGGAAATCTCTCAGGAAGATTGGGAAATTGCATTAAGATCTATGAAAAAATCATCCCATTGTGTTGCCCACCACGAAGGTCTGATTAAAAACCTTTGGAACTGGTATATGACACCAGAGAAAATTTCGAAATTTGATAGTTCCTCTTCCCCCTTATGTTGGAGAGGATGTAATCAGACTGGTTCACAGCATCATATCTTCTACAGTTGTCCTAAACTACAAAATCTCTGGAATGAAGTAGAACAATTCCTAAAACAACTCCCTATGTCTCTAGAACACCTACCCCCCGAAATGGTCATGTTCCACATTGGTACTATATTAATACCTCCACAAGAAAGATTAATATTGAACCATATACTTATAGCTATAAGATACTTCATAGTCCTCAACTGGAAATCCCACAATGTTCCCAATATGAACGAAATATTGAGAACAGTGCAATCAAATCTTTTAGCCGAAAAGTCCTGGGCAATAGGAAATGGTAGCCTGAACGCCTTCATGAAAAAAGCCCATATATGGCCCACAGTTTATAAATCCTCTAAACTAATGAATTTCTGAATCTATCTGAACACATATACACACTCTTCACCACCCCCTCCACCCTCACACACTCATATCTACTCTAACATACCCAGTAAGTACAGTTTGTGCCTAGTAATATGATTATGAAAAGGTTAATACCATGAGGTGTACACCTTGTACACCCTCCTTCTCTCATACCTCATTTCACTTTGGGGCTATTTGGGACTATAGCCACAACATTGATTGTGGCTAACTTGTATATAGTTTTAGGAAATAGCGGCATATTTGCTATCCAATAGACTGATTATCCTTTTCTTAAGAGAGAAACATACACTACTATATCATTGTACAGTTTTAAGGTTTAAGGTTTAAGGTTTAAGGTTTAAGATCTAATAGATATCACACTAGAAATATAAGTCAAGATAACTACCACATATACATTTCTAACTGAAATTTAGCAGTCAAGCTTCATATCTTCTTAGATAACTGCCCTTTAGAAATCTCAACAGAGAGACTAGAATCCCCCAATTTATGGAAAAGCTCACCCCATGTTCTCGACACACAGAAGAAAGAATACTATAGAAAGAGCTCACTGAGCCTATAACAGTAAATAATGAGAGTCCCTTTGAATTCTTCACCAAACACTCTTCCATACAACAAACCCAGACCAAATTAGACACACAGCAACTCTGCTGTAATATAATTCCACCATTTTGGAACTACTCCCCAGGATACCTGCGGGTAGGTATTAGCCTCCCATTTCCTGGGTTGAGTGGTACCAAAACAACACACATATTTAGATATTACAGTATCCAAATAACACAAGGTCAACAATAAAGCTATACCAACAACCAAATTATCAAATAAACACATGTCTAGGCCTAAAGAAATCACAACATGTATTGTAATATAATTCCATCTTATTGGAATTGCTCCCCAGGATCTCTGTGGGAAGGTCTTAACCTTCCATTTCCTGGGTTGAGTGATACCACCTATACCACTTATATTAAGAAATTACAATACCAGCTGCTTCTTCAAGGCCAACAATATATATAAAATCTACTACAAAATTTACTATGTAAATATAACCACAATATGATAGAGTAAACTAAGGAAATTAACCCAGACTCACTCATTATAGCAAAAGAAACCATCAATACTATTCTTCCCTTCAAAACTCAATGAATAATACACCTACTAACATATCATACTGGCTGAATTGTGCCCACTCAACGTTCCATCAGAATCAAGAATAATTAATAAAGTTCTCTACGTCTCCAATTATTATCCACAATATTCTTCTATTTTGTTATTGATTGTATGCCACCATTGATCGACCGTCTGCATAATATAAATGACTGTTTGTTATACTTGAACATATACTCTGTAAAACATCCAACTTTATGATATATGTTATACAATGTAAATTGATACACTGTCACTGCTTATGTCAAATTTAAAACTTTGACTGTTAAAAAATGTTTAAAATGTTTTTCTCAATAAAAATTATTGAAACCGGTTTAACATAGAAAACGTACCGTTGGCTCTAGATTCTAATCTATCACTCCGATTTGCAAACGGATTTCACTGAAGCTGTATTTTTCATCCCAGAACATAGTTTAGGGGCCATTACCTCTTCAACTATAGTCATTTTTCTTTCGATTGCAAACGTAACCAGTTTTTCAATGGTGTAATGGTTTAACATAGAAAACGTACCGTTGGCTCTAGATTCTAATCTATCACTCCGATTTGCAAACGGATTTCACTGAAGCTGTAACTTTCATCCCAGAACATAGTTTAGGGGCCATTACCTCTTCAACTATAGTCATTTTTCTTTCGATTGCAAACGTAACCAGTTTTTCAATGGTGTAATGGTTTAACATAGAAAACGTACCGTTGGCTCTAGATTCTAATCTATCACTCCGATTTGCAAACGGATTTCACTGAAGCTGTATTTTTCATCCCAGAACATAGTTTAGGGGCCATTACCTCTTCAACTATAGTCATTTTTCTTTCGATTGCAAACGTAACCAGTTTTTCAATGGTGTAATGGTTTAACATAGAAAACGTACCGTTGGCTCTAGATTCTAATCTATCACTCCGATTTGCAAACGGATTTCACTGAAGCTGTAACTTTCATCCCAGAACATAGTTTAGGGGCCATTACCTCTTCAACTATAGTCATTTTTCTTTCGATTGCAAACGTAACCAGTTTTTCAATGGTGTAATGGTTTAACATAGAAAACGTACCGTTGGCTCTAGATTCTAATCTATCACTCCGATTTGCAAACGGATTTCACTGAAGCTGTATTTTTCATCCCAGAACATAGTTTAGGGGCCATTACCTCTTCAACTATAGTCATTTTTCTTTCGATTGCAAACGTAACCAGTTTTTCAATGGTGTAATGGTTTAACATAGAAAACGTACCGTTGGCTCTAGATTCTAATCTATCACTCCGATTTGCAAACGGATTTCACTGAAGCTGTAACTTTCATCCCAGAACATAGTTTAGGGGCCATTACCTCTTCAACTATAGTCATTTTTCTTTCGATTGCAAACGTAACCAGTTTTTCAATGGTGTAATGGTTTAACATAGAAAACGTACCGTTGGCTCTAGATTCTAATCTATCACTCCGATTTGCAAACGGATTTCACTGAAGCTGTAACTTTCATCTCAGAACATAGTTTAGGGGCCATTACCTCTTCAACTATAGTCATTTTTCTTTCGATTGCAAACGTAACCAGTTTTTCAATGGTGTAATGGTTTAACATAGAAAACGTACCGTTGGCTCTAGATTCTAATCTATCACTCCGATTTGCAAACGGATTTCACTGAAGCTGTATTTTTCATCCCAGAACATAGTTTAGGGGCCATTACCTCTTCAACTATAGTCATTTTTCTTTCGATTGCAAACGTAACCAGTTTTTCAATGGTGTAATGGTTTAACATAGAAAACGTACCGTTGGCTCTAGATTCTAATCTATCACTCCGATTTGCAAACGGATTTCACTGAAGCTGTAACTTTCATCCCAGAACATAGTTTAGGGGCCATTACCTCTTCAACTATAGTCATTTTTCTTTCGATTGCAAACGTAACCAGTTTTTCAATGGTGTAATGGTTTAACATAGAAAACGTACCGTTGGCTCTAGATTCTAATCTATCACTCCGATTTGCAAACGGATTTCACTGAAGCTGTAACTTTCATCCCAGAACATAGTTTAGGGGCCATTACCTCTTCAACTATAGTCATTTTTCTTTCGATTGCAAACGTAACCAGTTTTTCAATGGTGTAATGGTTTAACATAGAAAACGTACCGTTGGCTCTAGATTCTAATCTATCACTCCGATTTGCAAACGGATTTCACTGAAGCTGTAACTATCATCCCAGAACATAGTTTAGGGGCCATTACCTCTTCAACTATAGTCATTTTTCTTTCGATTGCAAACGTAACCAGTTTTTCAATGGTGTAATGGTTTAACATAGAAAACGTACCGTTGGCTCTAGATTCTAATCTATCACTCCGATTTGCAAACGGATTTCACTGAAGCTGTATTTTTCATCCCAGAACATAGTTTAGGGGCCATTACCTCTTCAACTATAGTCATTTTTCTTTCGATTGCAAACGTAACCAGTTTTTCAATGGTGTAATGGTTTAACATAGAAAACGTACCGTTGGCTCTAGATTCTAATCTATCACTCCGATTTGCAAACGGATTTCACTGAAGCTGTAACTTTCATCCCAGAACATAGTTTAGGGGCCATTACCTCTTCAACTATAGTCATTTTTCTTTCGATTGCAAACGTAACCAGTTTTTCAATGGTGTAATGGTTTAACATAGAAAACGTACCGTTGGCTCTAGATTCTAATCTATCACTCCGATTTGCAAACGGAATTCACTGAAGCTGTATTTTTTATCCCAGAACATAGTTTAGGGGCCATTACCTCTTCAACTATAGTCATTTTTCTTTCGATTGCAAACGTAACCAGTTTTTCAATGGTGTAATGGTTTAACATAGAAAACGTACCGTTGGCTCTAGATTCTAATCTATCACTCCGATTTGCAAACGGATTTCACTGAAGCTGTAACTTTCATCCCAGAACATAGTTTAGGGGCCATTACCTCTTCAACTATAGTCATTTTTCTTTCGATTGCAAACGTAACCAGTTTTTCAATGGTGTAATGGTTTAACATAGAAAACGTACCGTTGGCTCTAGATTCTAATCTATCACTCCGATTTGCAAACGGATTTCACTGAAGCTGTAACTTTCATCCCAGAACATAGTTTAGGGGCCATTACCTCTTCAACTATAGTCACTTTTCTTTCGATTGCAAACGTAACCAGTTTTTCAATGGTGTAATGGTTTAACATAGAAAACGTACCGTTGGCTCTAGATTCTAATCTATCACTCCGATTTGCAAACGGATTTCACTGAAGCTGTATTTTTCATCCCAGAACATAGTTTAGGGGCCATTACCTCTTCAACTATAGTCATTTTTCTTTCGATTGCAAACGTAACCAGTTTTTCAATGGTGTAATGGTTTAACATAGAAAACGTACCGTTGGCTCTAGATTCTAATCTATCACTCCGATTTGCAAACGGATTTCACTGAAGCTGTAACTTTCATCCCAGAACATAGTTTAGGGGCCATTACCTCTTCAACTATAGTCATTTTTCTTTCGATTGCAAACGTAACCAGTTTTTCAATGGTGTAATGGTTTAACATAGAAAACGTACCGTTGGCTCTAGATTCTAATCTATCACTCCGATTTGCAAACGGATTTCACTGAAGCTGTATTTTTCATCCCAGAACATAGTTTAGGGGCCATTACCTCTTCAACTATAGTCATTTTTCTTTCGATTGCAAACGTAACCAGTTTTTCAATGGTGTAATGGTTTAACATAGAAAACGTACCGTTGGCTCTAGATTCTAATCTATCACTCCGATTTGCAAACGGATTTCACTGAAGCTGTATTTTTCATCCCAGAACATAGTTTAGGGGCCATTACCTCTTCAACTATAGTCATTTTTCTTTCGATTGCAAACGTAACCAGTTTTTCAATGGTGTAATGGTTTAACATAGAAAACGTACCATTGGCTCTAGATTCTAATCTATCACTCCGATTTGCAAACGGATTTCACTGAAGCTGTAACTTTCATCCCAGAACATAGTTTAGGGGCCATTACCTCTTCAACTATAGTCATTTTTCTTTCGATTGCAAACGTAACCAGTTTTTCAATGGTGTAATGGTTTAACATAGAAAACGTACCGTTGGCTCTAGATTCTAATCTATCACTCCGATTTGCAAACGGATTTCACTGAAGCTGTATTTTTCATCCCAGAACATAGTTTAGGGGCCATTACCTCTTCAACTATAGTCATTTTTCTTTCGATTGCAAACGTAACCAGTTTTTCAATGGTGTAATGGTTTAACATAGAAAACGTACCGTTGGCTCTAGATTCTAATCTATCACTCCGATTTGCAAACGGATTTCACTGAAGCTGTAACTTTCATCCCAGAACATAGTTTAGGGGCCATTACCTCTTCAACTATAGTCATTTTTCTTTCGATTGCAAACGTAACCAGTTTTTCAATGGTGTAATGGTTTAACATAGAAAACGTACCGTTGGCTCTAGATTCTAATCTATCACTCCGATTTGCAAACGGATTTCACTGAAGCTGTAACTATCATCCCAGAACATAGTTTAGGGGCCATTACCTCTTCAACTATAGTCATTTTTCTTTCGATTGCAAACGTAACCAGTTTTTCAATGGTGTAATGGTTTAACATAGAAAACGTACCGTTGGCTCTAGATTCTAATCTATCACTCCGATTTGCAAACGGATTTCACTGAAGCTGTATTTTTCATCCCAGAACATAGTTTAGGGGCCATTACCTCTTCAACTATAGTCATTTTTCTTTCGATTGCAAACGTAACCAGTTTTTCAATGGTGTAATGGTTTAACATAGAAAACGTACCGTTGGCTCTAGATTCTAATCTATCACTCCGATTTGCAAACGGATTTCACTGAAGCTGTAACTTTCATCCCAGAACATAGTTTAGGGGCCATTACCTCTTCAACTATAGTCATTTTTCTTTCGATTGCAAACGTAACCAGTTTTTCAATGGTGTAATGGTTTAACATAGAAAACGTACCGTTGGCTCTAGATTCTAATCTATCACTCCGATTTGCAAACGGAATTCACTGAAGCTGTATTTTTCATCCCAGAACATAGTTTAGGGGCCATTACCTCTTCAACTATAGTCATTTTTCTTTCGATTGCAAACGTAACCAGTTTTTCAATGGTGTAATGGTTTAACATAGAAAACGTACCGTTGGCTCTAGATTCTAATCTATCACTCCGATTTGCAAACGGATTTCACTGAAGCTGTAACTTTCATCCCAGAACATAGTTTAGGGGCCATTACCTCTTCAACTATAGTCATTTTTCTTTCGATTGCAAACGTAACCAGTTTTTCAATGGTGTAATGGTTTAACATAGAAAACGTACCGTTGGCTCTAGATTCTAATCTATCACTCCGATTTGCAAACGGATTTCACTGAAGCTGTAACTTTCATCCCAGAACATAGTTTAGGGGCCATTACCTCTTCAACTATAGTCATTTTTCTTTCGATTGCAAACGTAACCAGTTTTTCAATGGTGTAATGGTTTAACATAGAAAACGTACCGTTGGCTCTAGATTCTAATCTATCACTCCGATTTGCAAACGGATTTCACTGAAGCTGTATTTTTCATCCCAGAACATAGTTTAGGGGCCATTACCTCTTCAACTATAGTCATTTTTCTTTCGATTGCAAACGTAACCAGTTTTTCAATGGTGTAATGGTTTAACATAGAAAACGTACCGTTGGCTCTAGATTCTAATCTATCACTCCGATTTGCAAACGGATTTCACTGAAGCTGTAACTTTCATCCCAGAACATAGTTTAGGGGCCATTACCTCTTCAACTATAGTCATTTTTCTTTCGATTGCAAACGTAACCAGTTTTTCAATGGTGTAATGGTTTAACATAGAAAACGTACCGTTGGCTCTAGATTCTAATCTATCACTCCGATTTGCAAACGGATTTCACTGAAGCTGTAACTTTCATCCCAGAACATAGTTTAGGGGCCATTACCTCTTCAACTATAGTCATTTTTCTTTCGATTGCAAACGTAACCAGTTTTTCTATGGTGTAATGGTTTAACATAGAAAACGTACCGTTGGCTCTAGATTCTAATCTATCACTCCGATTTGCAAACGGATTTCACTGAAGCTGTAACTTTCATCCCAGAACATAGTTTAGGGGCCATTACCTCTTCAACTATAGTCATTTTTCTTTCGATTGCAAACGTAACCAGTTTTTCAATGGTGTAATGGTTTAACATAGAAAACGTACCGTTGGCTCTAGATTCTAATCTATCACTCCGATTTGCAAACGGATTTCACTGAAGCTGTAACTTTCATCCCAGAACATAGTTTAGGGGCCATTACCTCTTCAACTATAGTCATTTTTCTTTCGATTGCAAACGTAACCAGTTTTTCTATGGTGTAATGGTTTAACATAGAAAACGTACCGTTGGCTCTAGATTCTAATCTATCACTCCGATTTGCAAACGTATTTCACTGAAGCTGTAACTTTCATCCCAGAACATAGTTTAGGGGCCATTACCTCTTCAACTATAGTCATTTTTCTTTCGATTGCAAACGTAACCAGTTTTTCAATGGTGTAATGGTTTAACATAGAAAACGTACCGTTGGCTCTAGATTCTAATCTATCACTCCGATTTGCAAACGTATTTCACTGAAGCTGTAACTTTCATCCCAGAACATAGTTTAGGGGCCATTACCTCTTCAACTATAGTCATTTTTCTTTCGATTGCAAACGTAACCAGTTTTTCAATGGTGTAATGGTTTAACATAGAAAACGTACCGTTGGCTCTAGATTCTAATCTATCACTCCGATTTGCAAACGGATTTCACTGAAGCTGTAACTTTCATCCCAGAACATAGTTTAGGGGCCATTACCTCTTCAACTATAGTCATTTTTCTTTCGATTGCAAACGTAACCAGTTTTTCAATGGTGTAATGGTTTAACATAGAAAACGTACCGTTGGCTCTAGATTCTAATCTATCACTCCGATTTGCAAACGGATTTCACTGAAGCTGTAACTTTCATCCCAGAACATAGTTTAGGGGCCATTACCTCTTCAACTATAGTCATTTTTCTTTCGATTGCAAACGTAACCAGTTTTTCAATGGTGTAATGGTTTAACATAGAAAACGTACCGTTGGCTCTAGATTCTAATCTATCACTCCGATTTGCAAACGGATTTCACTGAAGCTGTAACTTTCATCCCAGAACATAGTTTAGGGGCCATTACCTCTTCAACTATAGTCATTTTTCTTTCGATTGCAAACGTAACCAGTTTTTCAATGGTGTAATGGTTTAACATAGAAAACGTACCGTTGGCTCTAGATTCTAATCTATCACTCCGATTTGCAAACGGATTTCACTGAAGCTGTATTTTTCATCCCAGAACATAGTTTAGGGGCCATTACCTCTTCAACTATAGTCATTTTTCTTTCGATTGCAAACGTAACCAGTTTTTCAATGGTGTAATGGTTTAACATAGAAAACGTACCGTTGGCTCTAGATTCTAATCTATCACTCCGATTTGCAAACAGATTTCACTGAAGCTGTAACTTTCATCCCAGAACATAGTTTAGGGGCCATTACCTCTTCAACTATAGTCATTTTTCTTTCGATTGCAAACGTAACCAGTTTTTCAATGGTGTAATGGTTTAACATAGAAAACGTACCGTTGGCTCTAGATTCTAATCTATCACTCCGATTTGCAAACGGATTTCACTGAAGCTGTAACTTTCATCCCAGAACATAGTTTAGGGGCCATTACCTCTTCAACTATAGTCATTTTTCTTTCGATTGCAAACGTAACCAGTTTTTCTATGGTGTAATGGTTTAACATAGAAAACGTACCGTTGGCTCTAGATTCTAATCTATCACTCCGATTTGCAAACGGATTTCACTGAAGCTGTAACTTTCATCCCAGAACATAGTTTAGGGGCCATTACCTCTTCAACTATAGTCATTTTTCTTTCGATTGCAAACGTAACCAGTTTTTCAATGGTGTAATGGTTTAACATAGAAAACGTACCGTTGGCTCTAGATTCTAATCTATCACTCCGATTTGCAAACGGATTTCACTGAAGCTGTAACTTTCATCCCAGAACATAGTTTAGGGGCCATTACCTCTTCAACTATAGTCATTTTTCTTTCGATTGCAAACGTAACCAGTTTTTCAATGGTGTAATGGTTTAACATAGAAAACGTACCGTTGGCTCTAGATTCTAATCTATCACTCCGATTTGCAAACGGAATTCACTGAAGCTGTATTTTTCATCCCAGAACATAGTTTAGGGGCCATTACCTCTTCAACTATAGTCATTTTTCTTTCGATTGCAAACGTAACCAGTTTTTCAATGGTGTAATGGTTTAACATAGAAAACGTACCGTTGGCTCTAGATTCTAATCTATCACTTCGATTTGCAAACGGATTTCACTGAAGCTGTAACTTTCATCCCAGAACATAGTTTAGGGGCCATTACCTCTTCAACTATAGTCATTTTTCTTTCGATTGCAAACGTAACCAGTTTTTCAATGGTGTAATGGTTTAACATAGAAAACGTACCGTTGGCTCTAGATTCTAATCTATCACTCCGATTTGCAAACGGATTTCACTGAAGCTGTAACTTTCATCCCAGAACATAGTTTAGGGGCCATTACCTCTTCAACTATAGTCATTTTTCTTTCGATTGCAAACGTAACCAGTTTTTCAATGGTGTAATGGTTTAACATAGAAAACGTACCGTTGGCTCTAGATTCTAATCTATCACTCCGATTTGCAAACGGATTTCACTGAAGCTGTATTTTTCATCCCAGAACATAGTTTAGGGGCCATTACCTCTTCAACTATAGTCATTTTTCTTTCGATTGCAAACGTAACCAGTTTTTCAATGGTGTAATGGTTTAACATAGAAAACGTACCGTTGGCTCTAGATTCTAATCTATCACTCCGATTTGCAAACGGATTTCACTGAAGCTGTAACTTTCATCCCAGAACATAGTTTAGGGGCCATTACCTCTTCAACTATAGTCATTTTTCTTTCGATTGCAAACGTAACCAGTTTTTCAATGGTGTAATGGTTTAACATAGAAAACGTACCGTTGGCTCTAGATTCTAATCTATCACTCCGATTTGCAAACGGATTTCACTGAAGCTGTAACTTTCATCCCAGAACATAGTTTAGGGGCCATTACCTCTTCAACTATAGTCATTTTTCTTTCGATTGCAAACGTAACCAGTTTTTCTATGGTGTAATGGTTTAACATAGAAAACGTACCGTTGGCTCTAGATTCTAATCTATCACTCCGATTTGCAAACGGATTTCACTGAAGCTGTAACTTTCATCCCAGAACATAGTTTAGGGGCCATTACCTCTTCAACTATAGTCATTTTTCTTTCGATTGCAAACGTAACCAGTTTTTCAATGGTGTAATGGTTTAACATAGAAAACGTACCGTTGGCTCTAGATTCTAATCTATCACTCCGATTTGCAAACGGATTTCACTGAAGCTGTAACTTTCATCCCAGAACATAGTTTAGGGGCCATTACCTCTTCAACTATAGTCATTTTTCTTTCGATTGCAAACGTAACCAGTTTTTCTATGGTGTAATGGTTTAACATAGAAAACGTACCGTTGGCTCTAGATTCTAATCTATCACTCCGATTTGCAAACGTATTTAACTGAAGCTGTAACTTTCATCCCAGAACATAGTTTAGGGGCCATTACCTCTTCAACTATAGTCATTTTTCTTTCGATTGCAAACGTAACCAGTTTTTCAATGGTGTAATGGTTTAACATAGAAAACGTACCGTTGGCTCTAGATTCTAATCTATCACTCCGATTTGCAAACGTATTTCACTGAAGCTGTAACTTTCATCCCAGAACATAGTTTAGGGGCCATTACCTCTTCAACTATAGTCATTTTTCTTTCGATTGCAAACGTAACCAGTTTTTCAATGGTGTAATGGTTTAACATAGAAAACGTACCGTTGGCTCTAGATTCTAATCTATCACTCCGATTTGCAAACGGATTTCACTGAAGCTGTAACTTTCATCCCAGAACATAGTTTAGGGGCCATTACCTCTTCAACTATAGTCATTTTTCTTTCGTTTCAAGGGTGTTTATTGAAATAAAGTCACATGAACCAAACAAATACGTTCAAATATTCCCCACATGCGGGGAGTAGCAAATAATAGCTTACCATGTGAACAAATCATTGCCAATCCGAGATTTCAACTCTGTAATCTAAACATGTATCATAACTATAACCCAGATTGTTTAACCCTTATTTTATCAACTGTTTGGGATAGGGGGGAAGGATAAGAACAGGAAGGACGAGGGGAAAAGGGATGGGATCCAGGGACGCACCTAGAGTGGAAAAGCCACAGCATGCCATAGGTAACGTCCAGGGGAAAAAAGAGGGAAGAGAGGGGAAAGGGCAAGATACGAGTTGAGCTATCGTAACTTAACAATCAGGGTAACACAGCCGTGGTACCACCCCCCGCCACGCAATCCCACACGATATCTTCTTGGTGTCAGAGGAAAAGCTAATACATGTAGAAGCGTAGAGTCATAGGGCTCCCTGAGTGGATCAAGGATCAAAATGCATGGAGAACATGTGAGAGACCCAGGTTCTCTTGCCAGTCTATCCACGGATCCCACACCTTATAAAAGCTTTCCATGGTGTCAAAAATTTTGGCCCTTATGTGTTCCGAAGCCATGGTGTTGTTGAGTTCCCTGAAGACTGCCTCAACAGACAAAGATCTCCCCCTCCAATTGCGTGCCAGATGTCTCTTGGCTTGTGCCATTACAAATTGAATAAATTTGTGCAGGGCATATTTGATTGGGGCTGGTCTATTCCCAAGGAGTATCACAGAGGGATCTAAATCCGTCTGAATGTTGGTGATCAATTTGATCTTTGCCCAGATAGCCTTCCAAAATCTTTGTGCTTTGGGGCAGGCCCACCATGTGTGCCATAAATTTCCAATTTGGTTGCACTTACGAAAGCAAAAATCTGTAGATGAAGGGTTGAAGAGATTTAATTTATATGGGGTGAGGTAAGTTCTGTGAAGCAGCTTCAGGGAAGTCTCTATGGATGAGTAAAACAGGGATCCACGTGTTAAAGTTGTGGAACAGTGAGCCCATCTAGTTTCTGATAGTTCAAATCCACAGTCCCTCTCCCAGTCCAGCTGGGCCTTGATCTTCCCATCCAGAACTGGTTGAGAGAGTATGGCGTACGTGTCCGATATAAACCCCCTATCAATCGGCCGACTCTTACATCTGATCTCGAATGGAGAGTAAGTGAGGATCGTCCTAAGTGGATCTATGGTATCCAGGTATCTGAATATCTCTTCTAGCCTGCCCCACTCCTCCCGAGGTACTCTGTATTTCTCGCAGAAGTGTTTCGGAGTGCAAATTTTGAAGGCCAGCAAGAATTTACCCACTCTGGTTAATCCATTATAAGTCCACCATTTATATTGCGCTACCTTTAACCCTAAAGGGAAATCCGGGTTGCCAAGTATGGAGGTCATAAGCGAAGTGGGAGATTGCAGAGAGTAGAGTTGCCTAGTTCTAGACCATAAGCTTAGGGCATATGCTGAAATGGGTGAGACTTTTGATATCTTCTGAATGGGTATATTACGGGCCCACATGAGTCCTACCATGGAAAAGGGGGCTACCAGCGATGATTCAATTTCTACCCACAGAGGAGCCGTCTCAATAGGGGCATTAACACTGGCTAGCTGGGTGAGTCTGGCAGCCTTGTAGTAATTAAATAGCAGCGGGGCATTGAGGCCTCCGAGATCTCTGGGTCTGGCTAATGTCAGATATTTGATCCTAGCCTTCCGATTCCTCCAGATAAAGCGCTGTATCAGGGTTTGTAAATGTTGTATCGGGCCTTTGGTGACGGGGATCGGTATGGTCCTAAAGAGATAGAGTAGTCGAGGAAGTAAAGTCATCCTGACCGCCGCCACTCTACCCAACATAGAGAGGGGATAGTCAGTCCAAGTCTCCAAGTCTTTTGCTAGTTTGGCGTACATTGGCGGGTAATTAGTGAGATATAATTTCTGTGGGTCAACAGTTAATTTAATACCTAAGTAATTTATGTATTTGGGCTGATATATCAGTCCCAGGGAATCTGCTAAAGCTGTGGCCTGATTTTGGTGCATGTCGGCTATCATTACTTCTGATTTATCCAAATTTAATTTGAATCCGGAGAACATTGAGAAGTGGTCAATCTCTTCAAGAAGTTTTGGGATGGAAGTGTGCGGTGTAGTTAGAGTCAGGAGGATATCATCCGCGAATAGCGAAAGTTTGTATTCTTTAGATTTAATCATGACTCCTGTAATTTCAGGCGTTCTCCGTATCCTCTCTGCCAAAGGCTCCATCACCAACGCAAAGATTGCCGGTGAGAGAGGGCAGCCTTGTCTCGTACCTCTCTGTATTGGAAATGTAGTCCTCAAGGAGGCAGGCATTTTTAATGCGGCAGAAGGGGCCGAGTAAAGTGCTGTTATCGCGTTTAAGAAGTTACCTTTAATTCCGTATTGTCGTAGGACAGCCAGCATGTATGGCCACTTTATAAGGTCAAAGGCCTTCTCCATATCTAGCGACAGGGTGGCCATGCATACGGCTGCCCGCTTGCAGTACTGTTGCAAGTTGACAATCTTCCTTATATTGTCCGGGGCTTGTCTCATGGGAATAAAACCGACTTGGTCCTTATTGACCAAGGCCGGCAAGATTTTATTTACCCTTTCCGCTAAAATAGAGGTTAGAAGCTTGTAATCCACTCCAAGAAGGGAGATTGGGCGATAGTTCTTAGGTAAAAGTGGGTCTCTTTGGGGTTTAGGGATCACAACGATGGCCGATGACAAGAATTCAGGAGGGGGGGCATTTCCCTTCAAGATGTGATTATAAAATTTGATAAGATGAGGTGAGAGAGTGGTCTCGTATTTTTTATAATATAGGGCAGTCAGTCCGTCCGGTCCGGGGGCTTTTGAACGCTTCGATTTCTTAATTGCGTCATGTAATTCTTCCTGGGAAACATCAGCATTAAGCATGGTAAGGGTAGTTTCAGAAACTGTTTTCCTAATGGTGTCTGCCAGGTAGTTCTGTCTCAGTCGAGGGGAAGAGTCAGGGGAGGTATCCGAGTATAAATTTCTATAATAGTTGGAGAAGGTCTCATATATTTTATCTGGACTGGAAGTGATCATTCCACTTTTATCTCTAATCTTCACCACCCGATTAACTGCCTGCTGGGCCCTAAGTTTGGACGCCAGCCATCTTTTGGGCTTATTGATTTGATCATATGCGGTTGCCGCAGACCATCGCAAAGCCTTTTCCACCTCAGAATTCAGTATGACATCCATCTGAAGTTGGAGGTCTTGTATTTGTTTAAGGAGGTATCTAGTCGGGTGGAGTTGATTAGCTAGATGTAATTTATGTAATTTGTGTTCCAGATTAGATAGGACTTCCTTCCGTTCCCTCTTGAATTTAGATGCTATCTGTATAAGGGTGCCTCTAATCACAGCCTTATGAGCTAGCCATACCATAGCTGGGGAGATGTCCTCCGATGCGTTGTGGTGAAAATAATCGTCTAGGGAGGATTCCACTTTCTCATAGATCTCTGAATTATAGAGAAGCGATTCATTCAACCGCCAGGGTGATTTCTGTGTTTTTGGGGTCAGAGAATGAAATGAGGCCAGCACCGGGTCATGATCTGACCACGGGCACAGGAGTATCCTGGAGTATATTAACGAGGAGACCAAGTTCGAGGAGGCCAAGATCAGGTCAATCCTGGCATAAGAGTTATATGGTGCCGACATATGGGTGTATCCTTTTTTATTGCCATTGTATTCCCTCCAAAGATCAATGAGGGAATGCAATTTTAACAGATTATCAAAAAATGGTGTAATTCTTTTGGCATCTGAAGGTCTGGCTGGGTGTGTTCTATCTATCGAATTATTGGGGGCTGCATTAAAGTCGCCCGCCCAGATAAGGGAATCATATGTGAGTGTCGACAGAATGTCGGAGACCTTAGAGGATATAGCGAGTGCTCTACCTGGGGGAGCATACATGTTGACAATGCATAGGGTCTTGTCCTGATGTTGGCCTAATAAAATGCTGTATGTTCCCTCCTCATCATGAAGATGTGATGATAATTCAAATGGAAAAGAATTAGCCAGCATAGTCAGGACTCCTCTCTGTTTTTTATGGTAATTTGAAAGGAACGTTCTCTGATATTGGAGGTGGAAAAATTTCGGGTGGGACTTGTCAGTGAAGTGCGTCTCCTGAATACAAATCACATCAGGAGAGGACCTCACCAGTTCCATAATTGCCTTCTTCCGTTTTTGGGGGGAGTTAAGGCCTCTGACATTATGTGAAATTAAATTAAAGGTTCTAGTGCTCGTCATGGGTAGTGATATATCCAAGTGGTAGATTGATGAGCTCTAAACCCGGGAAGGGTCCAGACATCGGGGGTGCATGTCGTCGGGGTGGATAAGTATCGGCTGCAAAAACATAAAACAACACATCGCTCAACTCTGGGGGTTAAAAGGGTATCTATGAAAACGAATTCATAGACTAGGGGAAAGGGAGTAGCACAAGTGTGCAGAGATAATGACCGGAAAAGGGTCCACGCTAACAGTGTGGTCCATAATCCAGACACCATCCTGATATTGGGGGACAACAACTGTGGTCCCAGCTTGAACTGCCTTAAAACCTAAAAAGAAAACATATAATATAACCTAAACACCAGGCCTCGGGGCACATAAATCAACAGTAAATTACTATAGCTCATAATGAGTCAGCTATTATAAACAAGAGAAAAAAGCATCACCCGTAAAGACAGTGTCCCGATGATTTTCAGGATATGCGTTCATCCTTAGCCTCACGGTATGACCCATAACAGGGCGAACATGAAGGAGACAGGCCCAGCATCATAAAGGGGCCTGTAGTCCCGCAGGGGGAGGTCTGAGGAAACAATATAGTCCCGTGTGGGCCATCATATTCTAACAACCAGTAATGTTAATGGTAGACAATGACCCACATCATAAAGGGGTTAGTCCTCGAGTCTCCCAGCGGCGATCTAGGAGAGGTGAGTCCTCTTGAGTCTTGCAAGAAGAATATCAAGCTGCATCCATGTCAAGGGCTCTTGGGCGATAGGATGAAGAGCCTCGTGCTGTGTTCCATGATTGGGTCAGACGTCCCGTACGTCTGGGCTTGGGCTGTTGAGTCGGTGGAGAGGGTAAAGTGAATGGTATGTCAGCCTCTATGAGGATCGCCTTGACTTCATCTGGTTTCTTGCAGGTGAAGACCTTGTTGTCAATCTTGAAAGTAATCATGAATGGGAAACCCCACCTGTAGCGAATGTCTTTTTGTTGCAAGGCCAAGGTGTAGGGCCGCATTTCTCGCCTCTTTTGAATGGTCATGGGTGACAGATCTGCGAAAATCTGGACGGATGATGGGACATCTGGGAGGGATGTCAGGCCTCGGGCTGCTAAAAGGATCTTGTCCCGGATGTCTTCCGAGTAGAATTTTGCGATGACATCCCTTGGTAGCTCTGGGTTGCGCATTTTGACTAGGGAGCGATGTATACGCACCACTCGAAGCAATGAGGAATCAATTTGTGGTAGAAGGGCTCCAAACAGGTTAGCTGCGACCGCCTCCAAATCAGTAAATGATTCCGGCAGGCCTCGTAAGCGGACATTTGACCTTCTGCTCCTGTTCTCCAGGTCCTCTAATTTTGCTTCAGCTTCCTCTAGTCGGTCATCATGCTCGTCTATCTTGAGCCTATCTTCGTTGATGACTTTGACCATCTCGTCCGACTGGTGTTCAAGTAAGTCAACCCTTTGTCCCACATCAGCAATCTGTTGGGATAGCTCGTTGACCGCCCCACGAAGCTCTTGCTTAAATACAGACCTCATCATCGCCATCAATTGGTCGGATGACATTCCTATTGGCAATGCCTCAGCTCGTGGTGGGCTGGAGTATTCAGGCTGTGAACGCGTACTTTCAGGGCTAGAGTGCGCATGTTCATGAAGTTGATGCGAATTTTCAGCTTGCTCTCCATGCGAACTTTGATGCGAACTTTCTTGCCCTTGACGCGAATTTTCCGCGGGAGCGGCATGCGAACTTTTATGCTCTTCATGCGAACTTTGATGCGAACTTTCTTGCCCTTGACGCGAATTTTCCGCGCGAGCGGCATGCGAACTTTTATGCTCTTCATGCGAACTTTTCAGCGCTGTATGCGAAGTTGTCTGTGGAGGATGCGAACTTTTAGTACTGGCATGCGAACTTTTGGTAGCGTTATGCGAATTTTTCGTCTGCGAGGCGGCCCGAGCGGCCTGGCTTGCTAGGGTCTTTAGAGAGGTTTGGGGTCCTCGTTTTTGGGTCTCCGAGCGTGCGGGGGCCTGTGCAGACCTCTGGGAAGGGGCTGGGGTGCTTAGATTGTCGGGGTGAGACCCACCTTCTAGTGCTGGGCTTGCAGGCTTTTCCTCTGGCTGGGCCCTGTCGGCCATCTTGGAGAATCTCCTTTTGAAGCTGAGTGGCGAAAGAAGGGGTCTGCTGGATGAACGGCTTCGGATGGGGTAATGTCGTGGGGACCCAAGCATTCCTGGGGTCCTAAGCAATCCGGGGATGTATGTCTTGCCCCGATCGGTGCAGTATTTCAGCGGCAGTCAAGCTGGGAAGCAGGAGCTCAGTGAAGGTGCATCCACTTCAGTAAGCGCCTCACTAGCGCCCCGTCATTTTTCTTTCGATTGCAAACGTAACCAGTTTTTCAATGGTGTAATGGTTTAACATAGAAAACGTACCGTTGGCTCTAGATTCTAATCTATCACTCCGATTTGCAAACGGATTTCACTGAAGCTGTAACTTTCATCCCAGAACATAGTTTAGGGGCCATTACCTCTTCAACTATAGTCATTTTTCTTTCGATTGCAAACGTAACCAGTTTTTCAATGGTGTAATGGTTTAACATAGAAAACGTACCGTTGGCTCTAGATTCTAATCTATCACTCCGATTTGCAAACGGATTTCACTGAAGCTGTAACTTTCATCCCAGAACATAGTTTAGGGGCCATTACCTCTTCAACTATAGTCATTTTTCTTTCGATTGCAAACGTAACCAGTTTTTCAATGGTGTAATGGTTTAACATAGAAAACGTACCGTTGGCTCTAGATTCTAATCTATCACTCCGATTTGCAAACGGATTTCACTGAAGCTGTATTTTTCATCCCAGAACATAGTTTAGGGGCCATTACCTCTTCAACTATAGTCATTTTTCTTTCGATTGCAAACGTAACCAGTTTTTCAATGGTGTAATGGTTTAACATAGAAAACGTACCGTTGGCTCTAGATTCTAATCTATCACTCCGATTTGCAAACGGATTTCACTGAAGCTGTAACTTTCATCCCAGAACATAGTTTAGGGGCCATTACCTCTTCAACTATAGTCATTTTTCTTTCGATTGCAAACGTAACCAGTTTTTCAATGGTGTAATGGTTTAACATAGAAAACGTACCGTTGGCTCTAGATTCTAATCTATCACTCCGATTTGCAAACAGATTTCACTGAAGCTGTAACTTTCATCCCAGAACATAGTTTAGGGGCCATTACCTCTTCAACTATAGTCATTTTTCTTTCGATTGCAAACGTAACCAGTTTTTCAATGGTGTAATGGTTTAACATAGAAAACGTACCGTTGGCTCTAGATTCTAATCTATCACTCCGATTTGCAAACGGATTTCACTGAAGCTGTAACTTTCATCCCAGAACATAGTTTAGGGGCCATTACCTCTTCAACTATAGTCATTTTTCTTTCGATTGCAAACGTAACCAGTTTTTCTATGGTGTAATGGTTTAACATAGAAAACGTACCGTTGGCTCTAGATTCTAATCTATCACTCCGATTTGCAAACGGATTTCACTGAAGCTGTAACTTTCATCCCAGAACATAGTTTAGGGGCCATTACCTCTTCAACTATAGTCATTTTTCTTTCGATTGCAAACGTAACCAGTTTTTCAATGGTGTAATGGTTTAACATAGAAAACGTACCGTTGGCTCTAGATTCTAATCTATCACTCCGATTTGCAAACGGATTTCACTGAAGCTGTATTTTTCATCCCAGAACATAGTTTAGGGGCCATTACCTCTTCAACTATAGTCATTTTTCTTTCGATTGCAAACGTAACCAGTTTTTCAATGGTGTAATGGTTTAACATAGAAAACGTACCGTTGGCTCTAGATTCTAATCTATCACTCCGATTTGCAAACGGATTTCACTGAAGCTGTAACTTTCATCCCAGAACATAGTTTAGGGGCCATTACCTCTTCAACTATAGTCATTTTTCTTTCGATTGCAAACGTAACCAGTTTTTCAATGGTGTAATGGTTTAACATAGAAAACGTACCGTTGGCTCTAGATTCTAATCTATCACTCCGATTTGCAAACGGATTTCACTGAAGCTGTATTTTTCATCCCAGAACATAGTTTAGGGGCCATTACCTCTTCAACTATAGTCATTTTTCTTTCGATTGCAAACGTAACCAGTTTTTCAATGGTGTAATGGTTTAACATAGAAAACGTACCGTTGGCTCTAGATTCTAATCTATCACTCCGATTTGCAAACGGATTTCACTGAAGCTGTAACTTTCATCCCAGAACATAGTTTAGGGGCCATTACCTCTTCAACTATAGTCATTTTTCTTTCGATTGCAAACGTAACCAGTTTTTCAATGGTGTAATGGTTTAACATAGAAAACGTACCGTTGGCTCTAGATTCTAATCTATCACTCCGATTTGCAAACGGATTTCACTGAAGCTGTAACTTTCATCCCAGAACATAGTTTAGGGGCCATTACCTCTTCAACTATAGTCATTTTTCTTTCGATTGCAAACGTAACCAGTTTTTCAATGGTGTAATGGTTTAACATAGAAAACGTACCGTTGGCTCTAGATTCTAATCTATCACTCCGATTTGCAAACGGATTTCACTGAAGCTGTAACTTTCATCCCAGAACATAGTTTAGGGGCCATTACCTCTTCAACTATAGTCATTTTTCTTTCGATTGCAAACGTAACCAGTTTTTCAATGGTGTAATGGTTTAACATAGAAAACGTACCGTTGGCTCTAGATTCTAATCTATCACTCCGATTTGCAAACGGATTTCACTGAAGCTGTAACTTTCATCCCAGAACATAGTTTAGGGGCCATTACCTCTTCAACTATAGTCATTTTTCTTTCGATTGCAAACGTAACCAGTTTTTCAATGGTGTAATGGTTTAACATAGAAAACGTACCGTTGGCTCTAGATTCTAATCTATCACTCCGATTTGCAAACGGATTTCACTGAAGCTGTATTTTTCATCCCAGAACATAGTTTAGGGGCCATTACCTCTTCAACTATAGTCATTTTTCTTTCGATTGCAAACGTAACCAGTTTTTCAATGGTGTAATGGTTTAACATAGAAAACGTACCGTTGGCTCTAGATTCTAATCTATCACTCCGATTTGCAAACGGATTTCACTGAAGCTGTAACTTTCATCCCAGAACATAGTTTAGGGGCCATTACCTCTTCAACTATAGTCATTTTTCTTTCGATTGCAAACGTAACCAGTTTTTCAATGGTGTAATGGTTTAACATAGAAAACGTACCGTTGGCTCTAGATTCTAATCTATCACTCCGATTTGCAAACGGATTTCACTGAAGCTGTAACTTTCATCCCAGAACATAGTTTAGGGGCCATTACCTCTTCAACTATAGTCATTTTTCTTTCGATTGCAAACGTAACCAGTTTTTCTATGGTGTAATGGTTTAACATAGAAAACGTACCGTTGGCTCTAGATTCTAATCTATCACTCCGATTTGCAAACGGATTTCACTGAAGCTGTAACTTTCATCCCAGAACATAGTTTAGGGGCCATTACCTCTTCAACTATAGTCATTTTTCTTTCGATTGCAAACGTAACCAGTTTTTCTATGGTGTAATGGTTTAACATAGAAAACGTACCGTTGGCTCTAGATTCTAATCTATCACTCCGATTTGCAAACGGATTTCACTGAAGCTGTAACTTTCATCCCAGAACATAGTTTAGGGGCCATTACCTCTTCAACTATAGTCATTTTTCTTTCGATTGCAAACGTAACCAGTTTTTCTATGGTGTAATGGTTTAACATAGAAAACGTACCGTTGGCTCTAGATTCTAATCTATCACTCCGATTTGCAAACGTATTTCACTGAAGCTGTAACTTTCATCCCAGAACATAGTTTAGGGGCCATTACCTCTTCAACTATAGTCATTTTTCTTTCGATTGCAAACGTAACCAGTTTTTCAATGGTGTAATGGTTTAACATAGAAAACGTACCGTTGGCTCTAGATTCTAATCTATCACTCCGATTTGCAAACGGATTTCACTGAAGCTGTAACTTTCATCCCAGAACATAGTTTAGGGGCCATTACCTCTTCAACTATAGTCATTTTTCTTTCGATTGCAAACGTAACCAGTTTTTCAATGGTGTAATGGTTTAACATAGAAAACGTACCGTTGGCTCTAGATTCTAATCTATCACTCCGATTTGCAAACGGATTTCACTGAAGCTGTAACTTTCATCCCAGAACATAGTTTAGGGGCCATTACCTCTTCAACTATAGTCATTTTTCTTTCGATTGCAAACGTAACCAGTTTTTCAATGGTGTAATGGTTTAACATAGAAAACGTACCGTTGGCTCTAGATTCTAATCTATCACTCCGATTTGCAAACGGATTTCACTGAAGCTGTAACTTTCATCCCAGAACATAGTTTAGGGGCCATTACCTCTTCAACTATAGTCATTTTTCTTTCGATTGCAAACGTAACCAGTTTTTCAATGGTGTAATGGTTTAACATAGAAAACGTACCGTTGGCTCTAGATTCTAATCTATCACTCCGATTTGCAAACGGATTTCACTGAAGCTGTAACTTTCATCCCAGAACATAGTTTAGGGGCCATTACCTCTTCAACTATAGTCATTTTTCTTTCGATTGCAAACGTAACCAGTTTTTCAATGGTGTAATGGTTTAACATAGAAAACGTACCGTTGGCTCTAGATTCTAATCTATCACTCCGATTTGCAAACGGATTTCACTGAAGCTGTACTTTTCATCCCAGAACATAGTTTAGGGGCCATTACCTCTTCAACTATAGTCATTTTTCTTTCGATTGCAAACGTAACCAGTTTTTCAATGGTGTAATGGTTTAACATAGAAAACGTACCGTTGGCTCTAGATTCTAATCTATCACTCCGATTTGCAAACGGATTTCACTGAAGCTGTAACTTTCATCCCAGAACATAGTTTAGGGGCCATTACCTCTTCAACTATAGTCATTTTTCTTTCGATTGCAAACGTAACCAGTTTTTCAATGGTGTAATGGTTTAACATAGAAAACGTACCGTTGGCTCTAGATTCTAATCTATCACTCCGATTTGCAAACGGATTTCACTGAAGCTGTAACTTTCATCCCAGAACATAGTTTAGGGGCCATTACCTCTTCAACTATAGTCATTTTTCTTTCGATTGCAAACGTAACCAGTTTTTCAATGGTGTAATGGTTTAACATAGAAAACGTACCGTTGGCTCTAGATTCTAATCTATCACTCCGATTTGCAAACGGATTTCACTGAAGCTGTAACTTTCATCCCAGAACATAGTTTAGGGGCCATTACCTCTTCAACTATAGTCATTTTTCTTTCGATTGCAAACGTAACCAGTTTTTCAATGGTGTAATGGTTTAACATAGAAAACGTACCGTTGGCTCTAGATTCTAATCTATCACTCCGATTTGCAAACGGATTTCACTGAAGCTGTAACTTTCATCCCAGAACATAGTTTAGGGGCCATTACCTCTTCAACTATAGTCATTTTTCTTTCGATTGCAAACGTAACCAGTTTTTCAATGGTGTAATGGTTTAACATAGAAAACGTACCGTTGGCTCTAGATTCTAATCTATCACTCCGATTTGCAAACGGATTTCACTGAAGCTGTAACTTTCATCCCAGAACATAGTTTAGGGGCCATTACCTCTTCAACTATAGTCATTTTTCTTTCGATTGCAAACGTAACCAGTTTTTCAATGGTGTAATGGTTTAACATAGAAAACGTACCGTTGGCTCTAGATTCTAATCTATCACTCCGATTTGCAAACGGATTTCACTGAAGCTGTAACTTTCATCCCAGAACATAGTTTAGGGGCCATTACCTCTTCAACTATAGTCATTTTTCTTTCGATTGCAAACGTAACCAGTTTTTCAATGGTGTAATGGTTTAACATAGAAAACGTACCGTTGGCTCTAGATTCTAATCTATCACTCCGATTTGCAAACGGATTTCACTGAAGCTGTAACTTTCATCCCAGAACATAGTTTAGGGGCCATTACCTCTTCAACTATAGTCATTTTTCTTTCGATTGCAAACGTAACCAGTTTTTCAATGGTGTAATGGTTTAACATAGAAAACGTACCGTTGGCTCTAGATTCTAATCTATCACTCCGATTTGCAAACGGATTTCACTGAAGCTGTAACTTTCATCCCAGAACATAGTTTAGGGGCCATTACCTCTTCAACTATAGTCATTTTTCTTTCGATTGCAAACGTAACCAGTTTTTCAATGGTGTAATGGTTTAACATAGAAAACGTACCGTTGGCTCTAGATTCTAATCTATCACTCCGATTTGCAAACGGATTTCACTGAAGCTGTAACTTTCATCCCAGAACATAGTTTAGGGGCCATTACCTCTTCAACTATAGTCATTTTTCTTTCGATTGCAAACGTAACCAGTTTTTCAATGGTGTAATGGTTTAACATAGAAAACGTACCGTTGGCTCTAGATTCTAATCTATCACTCCGATTTGCAAACGGATTTCACTGAAGCTGTAACTTTCATCCCAGAACATAGTTTAGGGGCCATTACCTCTTCAACTATAGTCATTTTTCTTTCGATTGCAAACGTAACCAGTTTTTCAATGGTGTAATGGTTTAACATAGAAAACGTACCGTTGGCTCTAGATTCTAATCTATCACTCCGATTTGCAAACGGATTTCACTGAAGCTGTAACTTTCATCCCAGAACATAGTTTAGGGGCCATTACCTCTTCAACTATAGTCATTTTTCTTTCGATTGCAAACGTAACCAGTTTTTCAATGGTGTAATGGTTTAACATAGAAAACGTACCGTTGGCTCTAGATTCTAATCTATCACTCCGATTTGCAAACGGATTTCACTGAAGCTGTAACTTTCATCCCAGAACATAGTTTAGGGGCCATTACCTCTTCAACTATAGTCATTTTTCTTTCGATTGCAAACGTAACCAGTTTTTCAATGGTGTAATGGTTTAACATAGAAAACGTACCGTTGGCTCTAGATTCTAATCTATCACTCCGATTTGCAAACGGATTTCACTGAAGCTGTAACTTTCATCCCAGAACATAGTTTAGGGGCCATTACCTCTTCAACTATAGTCATTTTTCTTTCGATTGCAAACGTAACCAGTTTTTCAATGGTGTAATGGTTTAACATAGAAAACGTACCGTTGGCTCTAGATTCTAATCTATCACTCCGATTTGCAAACGGATTTCACTGAAGCTGTAACTTTCATCCCAGAACATAGTTTAGGGGCCATTACCTCTTCAACTATAGTCATTTTTCTTTCGATTGCAAACGTAACCAGTTTTTCAATGGTGTAATGGTTTAACATAGAAAACGTACCGTTGGCTCTAGATTCTAATCTATCACTCCGATTTGCAAACGGATTTCACTGAAGCTGTAACTTTCATCCCAGAACATAGTTTAGGGGCCATTACCTCTTCAACTATAGTCATTTTTCTTTCGATTGCAAACGTAACCAGTTTTTCAATGGTGTAATGGTTTAACATAGAAAACGTACCGTTGGCTCTAGATTCTAATCTATCACTCCGATTTGCAAACGGATTTCACTGAAGCTGTAACTTTCATCCCAGAACATAGTTTAGGGGCCATTACCTCTTCAACTATAGTCATTTTTCTTTCGATTGCAAACGTAACCAGTTTTTCAATGGTGTAATGGTTTAACATAGAAAACGTACCGTTGGCTCTAGATTCTAATCTATCACTCCGATTTGCAAACGGATTTCACTGAAGCTGTAACTTTCATCCCAGAACATAGTTTAGGGGCCATTACCTCTTCAACTATAGTCATTTTTCTTTCGATTGCAAACGTAACCAGTTTTTCAATGGTGTAATGGTTTAACATAGAAAACGTACCGTTGGCTCTAGATTCTAATCTATCACTCCGATTTGCAAACGGATTTCACTGAAGCTGTAACTTTCATCCCAGAACATAGTTTAGGGGCCATTACCTCTTCAACTATAGTCATTTTTCTTTCGATTGCAAACGTAACCAGTTTTTCAATGGTGTAATGGTTTAACATAGAAAACGTACCGTTGGCTCTAGATTCTAATCTATCACTCCGATTTGCAAACGGATTTCACTGAAGCTGTAACTTTCATCCCAGAACATAGTTTAGGGGCCATTACCTCTTCAACTATAGTCATTTTTCTTTCGATTGCAAACGTAACCAGTTTTTCAATGGTGTAATGGTTTAACATAGAAAACGTACCGTTGGCTCTAGATTCTAATCTATCACTCCGATTTGCAAACGGATTTCACTGAAGCTGTAACTTTCATCCCAGAACATAGTTTAGGGGCCATTACCTCTTCAACTATAGTCATTTTTCTTTCGATTGCAAACGTAACCAGTTTTTCTATGGTGTAATGGTTTAACATAGAAAACGTACCGTTGGCTCTAGATTCTAATCTATCACTCCGATTTGCAAACGGATTTCACTGAAGCTGTAACTTTCATCCCAGAACATAGTTTAGGGGCCATTACCTCTTCAACTATAGTCATTTTTCTTTCGATTGCAAACGTAACCAGTTTTTTCTATGGTGTAATGGTTTAACATAGAAAACGTACCGTTGGCTCTAGATTCTAATCTATCACTCCGATTTGCAAACGGATTTCACTGAAGCTGTAACTTTCATCCCAGAACATAGTTTAGGGGCCATTACCTCTTCAACTATAGTCATTTTTCTTTCGATTGCAAACGTAACCAGTTTTTTCAATGGTGTAATGGTTTAACATAGAAAACGTACCGTTGGCTCTAGATTCTAATCTATCACTCCGATTTGCAAACGGATTTCACTGAAGCTGTAACTTTCATCCCAGAACATAGTTTAGGGGCCATTACCTCTTCAACTATAGTCATTTTTCTTTCGATTGCAAACGTAACCAGTTTTTCAATGGTGTAATGGTTTAACATAGAAAACGTACCGTTGGCTCTAGATTCTAATCTATCACTCCGATTTGCAAACGGATTTCACTGAAGCTGTAACTTTCATCCCAGAACATAGTTTAGGGGCCATTACCTCTTCAACTATAGTCATTTTTCTTTCGATTGCAAACGTAACCAGTTTTTCAATGGTGTAATGGTTTAACATAGAAAACGTACCGTTGGCTCTAGATTCTAATCTATCACTCCGATTTGCAAACGGATTTCACTGAAGCTGTAACTTTCATCCCAGAACATAGTTTAGGGGCCATTACCTCTTCAACTATAGTCATTTTTCTTTCGATTGCAAACGTAACCAGTTTTTCAATGGTGTAATGGTTTAACATAGAAAACGTACCGTTGGCTCTAGATTCTAATCTATCACTCCGATTTGCAAACGGATTTCACTGAAGCTGTAACTTTCATCCCAGAACATAGTTTAGGGGCCATTACCTCTTCAACTATAGTCATTTTTCTTTCGATTGCAAACGTAACCAGTTTTTCAATGGTGTAATGGTTTAACATAGAAAACGTACCGTTGGCTCTAGATTCTAATCTATCACTCCGATTTGCAAACGGATTTCACTGAAGCTGTAACTTTCATCCCAGAACATAGTTTAGGGGCCATTACCTCTTCAACTATAGTCATTTTTCTTTCGATTGCAAACGTAACCAGTTTTTCAATGGTGTAATGGTTTAACATAGAAAACGTACCGTTGGCTCTAGATTCTAATCTATCACTCCGATTTGCAAACGGATTTCACTGAAGCTGTAACTTTCATCCCAGAACATAGTTTAGGGGCCATTACCTCTTCAACTATAGTCATTTTTCTTTCGATTGCAAACGTAACCAGTTTTTCAATGGTGTAATGGTTTAACATAGAAAACGTACCGTTGGCTCTAGATTCTAATCTATCACTCCGATTTGCAAACGGATTTCACTGAAGCTGTAACTTTCATCCCAGAACATAGTTTAGGGGCCATTACCTCTTCAACTATAGTCATTTTTCTTTCGATTGCAAACGTAACCAGTTTTTCAATGGTGTAATGGTTTAACATAGAAAACGTACCGTTGGCTCTAGATTCTAATCTATCACTCCGATTTGCAAACGGATTTCACTGAAGCTGTAACTTTCATCCCAGAACATAGTTTAGGGGCCATTACCTCTTCAACTATAGTCATTTTTCTTTCGATTGCAAACGTAACCAGTTTTTCAATGGTGTAATGGTTTAACATAGAAAACGTACCGTTGGCTCTAGATTCTAATCTATCACTCCGATTTGCAAACGGATTTCACTGAAGCTGTAACTTTCATCCCAGAACATAGTTTAGGGGCCATTACCTCTTCAACTATAGTCATTTTTCTTTCGATTGCAAACGTAACCAGTTTTTTCAATGGTGTAATGGTTTAACATAGAAAACGTACCGTTGGCTCTAGATTCTAATCTATCACTCCGATTTGCAAACGGATTTCACTGAAGCTGTAACTTTTCATCCCAGAACATAGTTTAGGGGCCATTACCTCTTCAACTATAGTCATTTTTTCTTTCGATTGCAAACGTAACCAGTTTTTCAATGGTGTAATGGTTTAACATAGAAAACGTACCGTTGGCTCTAGATTCTAATCTATCACTCCGATTTGCAAACGGATTTCACTGAAGCTGTAACTTTCATCCCAGAACATAGTTTAGGGGCCATTACCTCTTCAACTATAGTCATTTTTCTTTCGATTGCAAACGTAACCAGTTTTTCAATGGTGTAATGGTTTAACATAGAAAACGTACCGTTGGCTCTAGATTCTAATCTATCACTCCGATTTGCAAACGGAATTCACTGAAGCTGTAATTTTCATCCCAGAACATAGTTTAGGGGCCATTACCTCTTCAACTATAGTCATTTTTCTTTCGATTGCAAACGTAACCAGTTTTTCAATGGTGTAATGGTTTAACATAGAAAACGTACCGTTGGCTCTAGATTCTAATCTATCACTCCGATTTGCAAACGGATTTCACTGAAGCTGTAACTTTCATCCCAGAACATAGTTTAGGGGCCATTACCTCTTCAACTATAGTCATTTTTCTTTCGATTGCAAACGTAACCAGTTTTTCAATGGTGTAATGGTTTAACATAGAAAACGTACCGTTGGCTCTAGATTCTAATCTATCACTCCGATTTGCAAACGGATTTCACTGAAGCTGTAACTTTCATCCCAGAACATAGTTTAGGGGCCATTACCTCTTCAACTATAGTCATTTTTCTTTCGATTGCAAACGTAACCAGTTTTTCAATGGTGTAATGGTTTAACATAGAAAACGTACCGTTGGCTCTAGATTCTAATCTATCACTCCGATTTGCAAACGGATTTCACTGAAGCTGTAACTTTTCATCCCAGAACATAGTTTAGGGGCCATTACCTCTTCAACTATAGTCATTTTTCTTTCGATTGCAAACGTAACCAGTTTTTCAATGGTGTAATGGTTTAACATAGAAAACGTACCGTTGGCTCTAGATTCTAATCTATCACTCCGATTTGCAAACGGATTTCACTGAAGCTGTAACTTTCATCCCAGAACATAGTTTAGGGGCCATTACCTCTTCAACTATAGTCATTTTTCTTTCGATTGCAAACGTAACCAGTTTTTCAATGGTGTAATGGTTTAACATAGAAAACGTACCGTTGGCTCTAGATTCTAATCTATCACTCCGATTTGCAAACGGATTTCACTGAAGCTGTAACTTTCATCCCAGAACATAGTTTAGGGGCCATTACCTCTTCAACTATAGTCATTTTTCTTTCGATTGCAAACGTAACCAGTTTTTTCAATGGTGTAATGGTTTAACATAGAAAACGTACCGTTGGCTCTAGATTCTAATCTATCACTCCGATTTGCAAACGGATTTCACTGAAGCTGTAACTTTTCATCCCAGAACATAGTTTAGGGGCCATTACCTCTTCAACTATAGTCATTTTTCTTTCGATTGCAAACGTAACCAGTTTTTCAATGGTGTAATGGTTTAACATAGAAAACGTACCGTTGGCTCTAGATTCTAATCTATCACTCCGATTTGCAAACGGATTTCACTGAAGCTGTAACTTTCATCCCAGAACATAGTTTAGGGGCCATTACCTCTTCAACTATAGTCATTTTTCTTTCGATTGCAAACGTAACCAGTTTTTTCAATGGTGTAATGGTTTAACATAGAAAACGTACCGTTGGCTCTAGATTCTAATCTATCACTCCGATTT
>NW_027152593.1:0-58833 GCF_040937935.1 Hyperolius riggenbachi
GGAATGTATGTTCGGAATTAAAGATAAATTTGTTCAATTTCCAGTTAAATGGTTTGGGGGAAGAGTTTTGCAAATGAAATTTTACCGTTATTGGGGAGTGGTCTGACCATACTCTAGTACCAATATCAACCTCTGAGACCAGTGGCAGGGAAAACCCATCAGTGAGACAATGATCAATCCTGGTAAAGGACTGACAGACCAGTGAGTAATAGCTATATTGTTTCTCCTTGGGGTGTATGCACCTCCAAGTGTCATATAGCTTGTTTTTCAGTAAAGATGGTAATAAAATGGACTGAGCTCTTCTACTTTGGGAAGTGGAGTCTAATAGGGGATCTACAATAGCATTCATGTCGCCTAATATAAATAAATTACCTTTTTGAAATTTTTGTATTTTTTGGAAAGATTTATTAAGAAATTTAACTTGGTGGGTATTGGGGGCATAAATGTTTGCAAAAGTAAATGATTGGGAATTGATAGTTCCTGATACCACCACCAGTCTGCCATCCACACCACAATGCGTTTCCCCTACCACCAGTCCCAGAGTGTCCCTAACTGCAATACACACTCCTGCCTTTTTCTTCTTGTCCCCGAATGTGGAGTGATAAATCTTTGAGAAATTGTGAATCTTCAGTCTAGTTGCAGATATTTTAGTTAAATGAGTTTCTTGGAGGCAAATGATGTCTGGTTTTTGTTCTTTAATTAATTTGTTAAGTAGAAATCTCTTTCTGAAAGAGTTTAACCCTCTCACATTCAGGGACAGTATCTGACAATCATACATCACACCACCTAGAATGCTTTGCAGTACCTGTGAAACAAAATGAACCATAAATAATCAAACTCAACATTGTATATTGTATATTACCCATGATATTGATCCTGCCTGTGCATCCTTGCATCTCTGCTCTGAGGAGAAAGAAGAACATAAATGGACAAGAAAGTGTGCATAACCTATTATAACTAAAACTATAATACAACAAATAGCTCAGAGGACTGAGGTATACTTGCAGAGGCATCCGGTTCTACCCCTACAAGCAGTCTCAAATTGTCCCAGCTGTAAACAAAAACAGAAAAAGAAAAGAAGAGTTCCAAACAATCAGTAGGAGCACTTCCAGGAAAAAGAAAACAGTCAGTGACCCGACGGTCAGAGCCCACCGGTGTGGGCCTCCAGTTGGACTTACCACCTAAAAGGAAAAAGAGTTCCTAAGGGGATAAGTCTGAGTGGGGGAAAAGTTCCGTGGGGGAACATCCATGTTCATGAAGTACCTGAAGCCTCTCCAGTTTTATCCTTCTCTGCATCAGGTAAGGGTTGTGTGGTGTCCATAAGTGTTGAGTCAAGCCTGGGTTTAGGAGAAATTGGCGGACGAAAGGGCCTGTCTTTTTGTGGGTCTCTAGGAACAAAGATTGGTAAGTCCCACTTTGCCAGCAGTTCCATTCCTTCCTCAGGGGTTTTGATCACATAGGAGGATCCTTGGCTAAAAATAATCAGCTTAGGGGGGAATCCCCAGTTGTACTGTATTTTGTGGTGCCTCAAGGTTGTAGTGATCTTTGAAAAAGCTCGCCTGGTCTGTAAGGTGATCTGTGACAGGTCTTGATACAATGATAGATCCTTGTATTCACCAGAAAGTTTCTTTCCCTCTCTTGTAGCTGCCAGTAGTTGCTCCTTTACATGAAAAAAATGGATTCTAGTGATAACATCTCTTGGCACATTTTTCCCAAGGTGGGCAGGTTTGGGCAGCCTGTGTGCCCTGTCCACAGTCAGTTCACTTTTGGTTAGTAGGGGAAATGAAGTATGCAGGATGTCTGCTACATAATCCTTCAGTTGATCATTAGCAACAGACTCAGGGACCCCTCTTATTTTAATGTTATTACGTCTGTTTCTATCCTCCCCATCTGCTATCTTTTCCTTCATCCACTTATTTTCTCCTTCAAGCTTTTTATGAGAGTCCACCAAGATGTTATAAGCTATGGACATCTCCTGCATCTTATTTTCCAGCCTGTTAATCCTCTGGTCAGTTTCTTGTGCAAACAGATCCATGTTACCTGCCACAGTTTGTAAGTCACTTCTAACTCCCATGTTATTGTCAGCCATCATCTTGCAGAAAGAGAGCATGAAGGACTTAAAAAACTGCTGGGAGATGGGCTGATCTGTGGCAGGGAAAGACGCTAAGGTGGTGAAGGGATCATCTGCCTCAGGGGGATGGATGGATGCAGGTGGATGGATGGATGGATGGGGCAGCGGGGCAGATGGGTGAGGAGTAGAATGAAATGCAGCTCCTACCTTTGTATCAGCGGTGTCACGCTGGGAAGGTGCAGGCTTTGTCTTGGATGGTCGCATGGGCTGCAGTGGGCTGCGTTCCCTGTAGTCTGCGGACTCCGTGAGAGCGATATTACCTTCCTCATCATATTCCTCCAATGTGTCCGCTCTGTCTCTCCTGTTTACCCTTGCAGGAGGGGTGTAAAGAACGCTGTATTTGTTCCTTTGTGCCAGCGGTGTAGGGGACAGAGTCTCTGCCTCATGGTGCGGGCTGGGCCTGTGCTGGCCGGCGCCATCTTGGATCTCATCCACAAAGAAGGTAGAGAGCTTCGTAGGAACTGCAGATCCACGCTTTGGCTGGCTGTATGTCACTTTGCGCCAGTCCTGTGACATCTTGGGACCTTCACACACCTGTATGTGTATTTTGAGGCTTCTGGGATCGCTGTAAGTCGCTATATTAGGATGTTCACAGCGGGAGCTGCAGGCTCAGACGTCCATTCAGCTCCGCTGCGTAGCCACGCCCCTTTCTATGTTAAACCATTACACCATTGAAAAACTGGTTACGTTTGCAATCGAAAGAAAAATGACTATAGTTGAAGAGGTAATGGCCCCTAAACTATGTTCTGGGATGAAAGTTACAGCTTCAGTGAAATCCGTTTGCAAATCGGAGTGATAGATTAGAATCGAGAGCCAACGGTAAGTTTTCTATGTTAAACCATTACACCATTGAAAAACTGGTTACGTTTGCAATCGAAAGAAAAATGACTATAGTTGAAGAGGTAATGGCCCCTAAACTATGTTCTAGGATGAAAGTTACAGCTTCAGTGAAATCCGTTTGCAAATCGGAGTGATAGATTAGAATCGAGAGCCAACGGTAAGTTTTCTATGTTAAACCATTACACCATTGAAAAACTGGTTACGTTTGCAATCGAAAGAAAAATGACTATAGTTGAAGAGGTAATGGCCCCTAAACTATGTTCTGGGATGAAAGTTACAGCTTCAGTGAAATCCGTTAGCAAATCGGAGTGATAGATTAAAATCGAGAGGCAACGGTAAGTTTTCTATGTTAAACCATTACACCATTGAAAAACTGGTTACGTTTGCAATCGAAAGAAAAATGACTATAGTTGAAGAGGTAATGGCCCCTAAACTATGTTCTGGGATGAAAGTTACAGCTTCAGTGAAATCCGTTAGCAAATCGGAGTGATAGATTAGAATCGAGAGGCAACGGTAAGTTTTCTATGTTAAACCATTACACCATTGAAAAACTGGTTACGTTTGCAATCGAAAGAAAAATGACTATAGTTGAAGAGGTAATGGCCCCTAAACTATGTTCTGGGATGAAAGTTACAGCTTCAGTGAAATCCGTTTGCAAATCGGAGTGATAGATTAGAATCGAGAGCCAACGGTAAGTTTTCTATGTTAAACCATTACACCATTGAAAAACTGGTTACGTTTGCAATCGAAAGAAAAATGACTATAGTTGAAGAGGTAATGGCCCCTAAACTATGTTCTGGGATGAAAGTTACAGCTTCAGTGAAATCCGTTTGCAAATCGGAGTGATAGATTAGAATCGAGAGCCAACGGTAAGTTTTCTATGTTAAACCATTACACCATTGAAAAACTGGTTACGTTTGCAATCGAAAGAAAAATGACTATAGTTGAAGAGGTAATGGCCCCTAAACTATGTTCTGGGATGAAAGTTACAGCTTCAGTGAAATCCGTTTGCAAATCGGAGTGATAGATTAGAATCGAGAGCCAACGGTAAGTTTTCTATGTTAAACCATTACACCATTGAAAAACTGGTTACGTTTGCAATCGAAAGAAAAATGACTATAGTTGAAGAGGTAATGGCCCCTAAACTATGTTCTGGGATGAAAGTTACAGCTTCAGTGAAATCCGTTTGCAAATCGGAGTGATAGATTAGAATCGAGAGCCAACGGTAAGTTTTCTATGTTAAACCATTACACCATTGAAAAACTGGTTACGTTTGCAATCGAAAGAAAAATGACTATAGTTGAAGAGGTAATGGCCCCAAACTATGTTCTGGGATGAAAGTTACAGCTTCAGTGAAATCCGTTTGCAAATCGGAGTGATAGATTAGAATCGAGAGCCAACGGTAAGTTTTCTATGTTAAACCATTACACCATTGAAAAACTGGTTACGTTTGCAATCGAAAGAAAAATGACTATAGTTGAAGAGGTAATGGCCCCTAAACTATGTTCTGGGATGAAAGTTACAGCTTCAGTGAAATCCGTTTGCAAATCGGAGTGATAGATTAGAATCGAGAGCCAACGGTAAGTTTTCTATGTTAAACCATTACACCATTGAAAAACTGGTTACGTTCGCAATCGAAAGAAAAATGACTATAGTTGAAGAGGTAATGGCCCCTAAACTATGTTCTGGGATGAAAGTTACAGCTTCAGTGAAATCCGTTTGCAAATCGGAGTGATAGATTAGAATCGAGAGCCAACGGTAAGTTTTCTATGTTAAACCATTACACCATTGAAAAACTGGTTACGTTTGCAATCGAAAGAAAAATGACTATAGTTGAAGAGGTAATGGCCCCTAAACTATGTTCTGGGATGAAAGTTACAGCTTCAGTGAAATCCGTTTGCAAATCGGAGTGATAGATTAGAATCGAGAGCCAACGGTAAGTTTTCTATGTTAAACCATTACACCATTGAAAAACTGGTTACGTTTGCAATCGAAAGAAAAATGACTATAGTTGAAGAGGTAATGGCCCCTAAACTATGTTCTGGGATGAAAGTTACAGCTTCAGTGAAATCCGTTTGCAAATCGGAGTGATAGATTAGAATCGAGAGCCAACGGTAAGTTTTCTATGTTAAACCATTACACCATTGAAAAACTGGTTACGTTTGCAATCGAAAGAAAAATGACTATAGTTGAAGAGGTAATGGCCCCTAAACTATGTTCTGGGATGAAAGTTACAGCTTCAGTGAAATCCGTTTGCAAATCGGAGTGATAGATTAGAATCGAGAGCCAACGGTAAGTTTTCTATGTTAAACCATTACACCATTGAAAAACTGGTTACGTTTGCAATCGAAAGAAAAATGACTATAGTTGAAGAGGTAATGGCCCCTAAACTATGTTCTGGGATGAAAGTTACAGCTTCAGTGAAATCCGTTTGCAAATCGGAGTGATAGATTAGAATCGAGAGCCAACGGTAAGTTTTCTATGTTAAACCATTACACCATTGAAAAACTGGTTACGTTTGCAATCGAAAGAAAAATGACTATAGTTGAAGAGGTAATGGCCCCTAAACTATGTTCTGGGATGAAAGTTACAGCTTCAGTGAAATCCGTTTGCAAATCGGAGTGATAGATTAGAATCGAGAGCCAACGGTAAGTTTTCTATGTTAAACCATTACACCATTGAAAAACTGGTTACGTTTGCAATCGAAAGAAAAATGACTATAGTTGAAGAGGTAATGGCCCCTAAACTATGTTCTGGGATGAAAGTTACAGCTTCAGTGAAATCCGTTTGCAAATCGGAGTGATAGATTAGAATCGAGAGCCAACGGTAAGTTTTCTATGTTAAACCATTACACCATTGAAAAACTGGTTACGTTTGCAATCGAAAGAAAAATGACTATAGTTGAAGAGGTAATGGCCCCTAAACTATGTTCTGGGATGAAAGTTACAGCTTCAGTGAAATCCGTTTGCAAATCGGAGTGATAGATTAGAATCGAGAGCCAACGGTAAGTTTTCTATGTTAAACCATTACACCATTGAAAAACTGGTTACGTTTGCAATCGAAAGAAAAATGACTATAGTTGAAGAGGTAATGGCCCCTAAACTATGTTCTGGGATGAAAGTTACAGCTTCAGTGAAATCCGTTTGCAAATCGGAGTGATAGATTAGAATCGAGAGCCAACGGTAAGTTTTCTATGTTAAACCATTACACCATTGAAAAACTGGTTACGTTTGCAATCGAAAGAAAAATGACTATAGTTGAAGAGGTAATGGCCCCTAAACTATGTTCTGGGATGAAAGTTACAGCTTCAGTGAAATCCGTTTGCAAATCGGAGTGATAGATTAGAATCGAGAGCCAACGGTAAGTTTTCTATGTTAAACCATTACACCATTGAAAAACTGGTTACGTTTGCAATCGAAAGAAAAATGACTATAGTTGAAGAGGTAATGGCCCCTAAACTATGTTCTGGGATGAAAGTTACAGCTTCAGTGAAATCCGTTTGCAAATCGGAGTGATAGATTAGAATCGAGAGCCAACGGTAAGTTTTCTATGTTAAACCATTACACCATTGAAAAACTGGTTACGTTTGCAATCGAAAGAAAAATGACTATAGTTGAAGAGGTAATGGCCCCTAAACTATGTTCTGGGATGAAAGTTACAGCTTCAGTGAAATCCGTTTGCAAATCGGAGTGATAGATTAGAATCGAGAGCCAACGGTAAGTTTTCTATGTTAAACCATTACACCATTGAAAAACTGGTTACGTTTGCAATCGAAAGAAAAATGACTATAGTTGAAGAGGTAATGGCCCCTAAACTATGTTCTGGGATGAAAGTTACAGCTTCAGTGAAATCCGTTTGCAAATCGGAGTGATAGATTAGAATCGAGAGCCAACGGTAAGTTTTCTATGTTAAACCATTACACCATTGAAAAACTGGTTACGTTTGCAATCGAAAGAAAAATGACTATAGTTGAAGAGGTAATGGCCCCTAAACTATGTTCTGGGATGAAAGTTACAGCTTCAGTGAAATCCGTTTGCAAATCGGAGTGATAGATTAGAATCGAGAGCCAACGGTAAGTTTTCTATGTTAAACCATTACACCATTGAAAAACTGGTTACGTTTGCAATCGAAAGAAAAATGACTATAGTTGAAGAGGTAATGGCCCCTAAACTATGTTCTGGGATGAAAGTTACAGCTTCAGTGAAATCCGTTTGCAAATCGGAGTGATAGATTAGAATCGAGAGCCAACGGTAAGTTTTCTATGTTAAACCATTACACCATTGAAAAACTGGTTACGTTTGCAATCGAAAGAAAAATGACTATAGTTGAAGAGGTAATGGCCCCTAAACTATGTTCTGGGATGAAAGTTACAGCTTCAGTGAAATCCGTTTGCAAATCGGAGTGATAGATTAGAATCGAGAGCCAACGGTAAGTTTTCTATGTTAAACCATTACACCATTGAAAAACTGGTTACGTTTGCAATCGAAAGAAAAATGACTATAGTTGAAGAGGTAATGGCCCCTAAACTATGTTCTGGGATGAAAGTTACAGCTTCAGTGAAATCCGTTTGCAAATCGGAGTGATAGATTAGAATCGAGAGCCAACGGTAAGTTTTCTATGTTAAACCATTACACCATTGAAAAACTGGTTACGTTTGCAATCGAAAGAAAAATGACTATAGTTGAAGAGGTAATGGCCCCTAAACTATGTTCTGGGATGAAAGTTACAGCTTCAGTGAAATCCGTTTGCAAATCGGAGTGATAGATTAGAATCGAGAGCCAACGGTAAGTTTTCTATGTTAAACCATTACACCATTGAAAAACTGGTTACGTTTGCAATCGAAAGAAAAATGACTATAGTTGAAGAGGTAATGGCCCCTAAACTATGTTCTGGGATGAAAGTTACAGCTTCAGTGAAATCCGTTTGCAAATCGGAGTGATAGATTAGAATCGAGAGCCAACGGTAAGTTTTCTATGTTAAACCATTACACCATTGAAAAACTGGTTACGTTTGCAATCGAAAGAAAAATGACTATAGTTGAAGAGGTAATGGCCCCTAAACTATGTTCTGGGATGAAAGTTACAGCTTCAGTGAAATCCGTTTGCAAATCGGAGTGATAGATTAGAATCGAGAGCCAACGGTAAGTTTTCTATGTTAAACCATTACACCATTGAAAAACTGGTTACGTTTGCAATCGAAAGAAAAATGACTATAGTTGAAGAGGTAATGGCCCCTAAACTATGTTCTGGGATGAAAGTTACAGCTTCAGTGAAATCCGTTTGCAAATCGGAGTGATAGATTAGAATCGAGAGCCAACGGTAAGTTTTCTATGTTAAACCATTACACCATTGAAAAACTGGTTACGTTTGCAATCGAAAGAAAAATGACTATAGTTGAAGAGGTAATGGCCCCTAAACTATGTTCTGGGATGAAAGTTACAGCTTCAGTGAAATCCGTTTGCAAATCGGAGTGATAGATTAGAATCGAGAGCCAACGGTAAGTTTTCTATGTTAAACCATTACACCATTGAAAAACTGGTTACGTTTGCAATCGAAAGAAAAATGACTATAGTTGAAGAGGTAATGGCCCCTAAACTATGTTCTGGGATGAAAGTTACAGCTTCAGTGAAATCCGTTTGCAAATCGGAGTGATAGATTAGAATCGAGAGCCAACGGTAAGTTTTCTATGTTAAACCATTACACCATTGAAAAACTGGTTACGTTTGCAATCGAAAGAAAAATGACTATAGTTGAAGAGGTAATGGCCCCTAAACTATGTTCTGGGATGAAAGTTACAGCTTCAGTGAAATCCGTTTGCAAATCGGAGTGATAGATTAGAATCGAGAGCCAACGGTAAGTTTTCTATGTTAAACCATTACACCATTGAAAAACTGGTTACGTTTGCAATCGAAAGAAAAATGACTATAGTTGAAGAGGTAATGGCCCCTAAACTATGTTCTGGGATGAAAGTTACAGCTTCAGTGAAATCCGTTTGCAAATCGGAGTGATAGATTAGAATCGAGAGCCAACGGTAAGTTTTCTATGTTAAACCATTACACCATTGAAAAACTGGTTACGTTTGCAATCGAAAGAAAAATGACTATAGTTGAAGAGGTAATGGCCCCTAAACTATGTTCTGGGATGAAAGTTACAGCTTCAGTGAAATCCGTTTGCAAATCGGAGTGATAGATTAGAATCGAGAGCCAACGGTAAGTTTTCTATGTTAAACCATTACACCATTGAAAAACTGGTTACGTTTGCAATCGAAAGAAAAATGACTATAGTTGAAGAGGTAATGGCCCCTAAACTATGTTCTGGGATGAAAGTTACAGCTTCAGTGAAATCCGTTTGCAAATCGGAGTGATAGATTAGAATCGAGAGCCAACGGTAAGTTTTCTATGTTAAACCATTACACCATTGAAAAACTGGTTACGTTTGCAATCGAAAGAAAAATGACTATAGTTGAAGAGGTAATGGCCCCTAAACTATGTTCTGGGATGAAAGTTACAGCTTCAGTGAAATCCGTTTGCAAATCGGAGTGATAGATTAGAATCGAGAGCCAACGGTAAGTTTTCTATGTTAAACCATTACACCATTGAAAAACTGGTTACGTTTGCAATCGAAAGAAAAATGACTATAGTTGAAGAGGTAATGGCCCCTAAACTATGTTCTGGGATGAAAGTTACAGCTTCAGTGAAATCCGTTTGCAAATCGGAGTGATAGATTAGAATCGAGAGCCAACGGTAAGTTTTCTATGTTAAACCATTACACCATTGAAAAACTGGTTACGTTTGCAATCGAAAGAAAAATGACTATAGTTGAAGAGGTAATGGCCCCTAAACTATGTTCTGGGATGAAAGTTACAGCTTCAGTGAAATCCGTTTGCAAATCGGAGTGATAGATTAGAATCGAGAGCCAACGGTAAGTTTTCTATGTTAAACCATTACACCATTGAAAAACTGGTTACGTTTGCAATCGAAAGAAAAATGACTATAGTTGAAGAGGTAATGGCCCCTAAACTATGTTCTGGGATGAAAGTTACAGCTTCAGTGAAATCCGTTTGCAAATCGGAGTGATAGATTAGAATCGAGAGCCAACGGTAAGTTTTCTATGTTAAACCATTACACCATTGAAAAACTGGTTACGTTTGCAATCGAAAGAAAAATGACTATAGTTGAAGAGGTAATGGCCCCTAAACTATGTTCTGGGATGAAAGTTACAGCTTCAGTGAAATCCGTTTGCAAATCGGAGTGATAGATTAGAATCGAGAGCCAACGGTAAGTTTTCTATGTTAAACCATTACACCATTGAAAAACTGGTTACGTTTGCAATCGAAAGAAAAATGACTATAGTTGAAGAGGTAATGGCCCCTAAACTATGTTCTGGGATGAAAGTTACAGCTTCAGTGAAATCCGTTTGCAAATCGGAGTGATAGATTAGAATCGAGAGCCAACGGTAAGTTTTCTATGTTAAACCATTACACCATTGAAAAACTGGTTACGTTTGCAATCGAAAGAAAAATGACTATAGTTGAAGAGGTAATGGCCCCTAAACTATGTTCTGGGATGAAAGTTACAGCTTCAGTGAAATCCGTTTGCAAATCGGAGTGATAGATTAGAATCGAGAGCCAACGGTAAGTTTTCTATGTTAAACCATTACACCATTGAAAAACTGGTTACGTTTGCAATCGAAAGAAAAATGACTATAGTTGAAGAGGTAATGGCCCCTAAACTATGTTCTGGGATGAAAGTTACAGCTTCAGTGAAATCCGTTTGCAAATCGGAGTGATAGATTAGAATCGAGAGCCAACGGTAAGTTTTCTATGTTAAACCATTACACCATTGAAAAACTGGTTACGTTTGCAATCGAAAGAAAAATGACTATAGTTGAAGAGGTAATGGCCCCTAAACTATGTTCTGGGATGAAAGTTACAGCTTCAGTGAAATCCGTTTGCAAATCGGAGTGATAGATTAGAATCGAGAGCCAACGGTAAGTTTTCTATGTTAAACCATTACACCATTGAAAAACTGGTTACGTTTGCAATCGAAAGAAAAATGACTATAGTTGAAGAGGTAATGGCCCCTAAACTATGTTCTGGGATGAAAGTTACAGCTTCAGTGAAATCCGTTTGCAAATCGGAGTGATAGATTAGAATCGAGAGCCAACGGTAAGTTTTCTATGTTAAACCATTACACCATTGAAAAACTGGTTACGTTTGCAATCGAAAGAAAAATGACTATAGTTGAAGAGGTAATGGCCCCTAAACTATGTTCTGGGATGAAAGTTACAGCTTCAGTGAAATCCGTTTGCAAATCGGAGTGATAGATTAGAATCGAGAGCCAACGGTAAGTTTTCTATGTTAAACCATTACACCATTGAAAAACTGGTTACGTTTGCAATCGAAAGAAAAATGACTATAGTTGAAGAGGTAATGGCCCCTAAACTATGTTCTGGGATGAAAGTTACAGCTTCAGTGAAATCCGTTTGCAAATCGGAGTGATAGATTAGAATCGAGAGCCAACGGTAAGTTTTCTATGTTAAACCATTACACCATTGAAAAACTGGTTACGTTTGCAATCGAAAGAAAAATGACTATAGTTGAAGAGGTAATGGCCCCTAAACTATGTTCTGGGATGAAAGTTACAGCTTCAGTGAAATCCGTTTGCAAATCGGAGTGATAGATTAGAATCGAGAGCCAACGGTAAGTTTTCTATGTTAAACCATTACACCATTGAAAAACTGGTTACGTTTGCAATCGAAAGAAAAATGACTATAGTTGAAGAGGTAATGGCCCCTAAACTATGTTCTGGGATGAAAGTTACAGCTTCAGTGAAATCCGTTTGCAAATCGGAGTGATAGATTAGAATCGAGAGCCAACGGTAAGTTTTCTATGTTAAACCATTACACCATTGAAAAACTGGTTACGTTTGCAATCGAAAGAAAAATGACTATAGTTGAAGAGGTAATGGCCCCTAAACTATGTTCTGGGATGAAAGTTACAGCTTCAGTGAAATCCGTTTGCAAATCGGAGTGATAGATTAGAATCGAGAGCCAACGGTAAGTTTTCTATGTTAAACCATTACACCATTGAAAAACTGGTTACGTTTGCAATCGAAAGAAAAATGACTATAGTTGAAGAGGTAATGGCCCCTAAACTATGTTCTGGGATGAAAGTTACAGCTTCAGTGAAATCCGTTTGCAAATCGGAGTGATAGATTAGAATCGAGAGCCAACGGTAAGTTTTCTATGTTAAACCATTACACCATTGAAAAACTGGTTACGTTTGCAATCGAAAGAAAAATGACTATAGTTGAAGAGGTAATGGCCCCTAAACTATGTTCTGGGATGAAAGTTACAGCTTCAGTGAAATCCGTTTGCAAATCGGAGTGATAGATTAGAATCGAGAGCCAACGGTAAGTTTTCTATGTTAAACCATTACACCATTGAAAAACTGGTTACGTTTGCAATCGAAAGAAAAATGACTATAGTTGAAGAGGTAATGGCCCCTAAACTATGTTCTGGGATGAAAGTTACAGCTTCAGTGAAATCCGTTTGCAAATCGGAGTGATAGATTAGAATCGAGAGCCAACGGTAAGTTTTCTATGTTAAACCATTACACCATTGAAAAACTGGTTACGTTTGCAATCGAAAGAAAAATGACTATAGTTGAAGAGGTAATGGCCCCTAAACTATGTTCTGGGATGAAAGTTACAGCTTCAGTGAAATCCGTTTGCAAATCGGAGTGATAGATTAGAATCGAGAGCCAACGGTAAGTTTTCTATGTTAAACCATTACACCATTGAAAAACTGGTTACGTTTGCAATCGAAAGAAAAATGACTATAGTTGAAGAGGTAATGGCCCCTAAACTATGTTCTGGGATGAAAGTTACAGCTTCAGTGAAATCCGTTTGCAAATCGGAGTGATAGATTAGAATCGAGAGCCAACGGTAAGTTTTCTATGTTAAACCATTACACCATTGAAAAACTGGTTACGTTTGCAATCGAAAGAAAAATGACTATAGTTGAAGAGGTAATGGCCCCTAAACTATGTTCTGGGATGAAAGTTACAGCTTCAGTGAAATCCGTTTGCAAATCGGAGTGATAGATTAGAATCGAGAGCCAACGGTAAGTTTTCTATGTTAAACCATTACACCATTGAAAAACTGGTTACGTTTGCAATCGAAAGAAAAATGACTATAGTTGAAGAGGTAATGGCCCCTAAACTATGTTCTGGGATGAAAGTTACAGCTTCAGTGAAATCCGTTTGCAAATCGGAGTGATAGATTAGAATCGAGAGCCAACGGTAAGTTTTCTATGTTAAACCATTACACCATTGAAAAACTGGTTACGTTTGCAATCGAAAGAAAAATGACTATAGTTGAAGAGGTAATGGCCCCTAAACTATGTTCTGGGATGAAAGTTACAGCTTCAGTGAAATCCGTTTGCAAATCGGAGTGATAGATTAGAATCGAGAGCCAACGGTAAGTTTTCTATGTTAAACCATTACACCATTGAAAAACTGGTTACGTTTGCAATCGAAAGAAAAATGACTATAGTTGAAGAGGTAATGGCCCCTAAACTATGTTCTGGGATGAAAGTTACAGCTTCAGTGAAATCCGTTTGCAAATCGGAGTGATAGATTAGAATCGAGAGCCAACGGTAAGTTTTCTATGTTAAACCATTACACCATTGAAAAACTGGTTACGTTTGCAATCGAAAGAAAAATGACTATAGTTGAAGAGGTAATGGCCCCTAAACTATGTTCTGGGATGAAAGTTACAGCTTCAGTGAAATCCGTTTGCAAATCGGAGTGATAGATTAGAATCGAGAGCCAACGGTAAGTTTTCTATGTTAAACCATTACACCATTGAAAAACTGGTTACGTTTGCAATCGAAAGAAAAATGACTATAGTTGAAGAGGTAATGGCCCCTAAACTATGTTCTGGGATGAAAGTTACAGCTTCAGTGAAATCCGTTTGCAAATCGGAGTGATAGATTAGAATCGAGAGCCAACGGTAAGTTTTCTATGTTAAACCATTACACCATTGAAAAACTGGTTACGTTTGCAATCGAAAGAAAAATGACTATAGTTGAAGAGGTAATGGCCCCTAAACTATGTTCTGGGATGAAAGTTACAGCTTCAGTGAAATCCGTTTGCAAATCGGAGTGATAGATTAGAATCGAGAGCCAACGGTAAGTTTTCTATGTTAAACCATTACACCATTGAAAAACTGGTTACGTTTGCAATCGAAAGAAAAATGACTATAGTTGAAGAGGTAATGGCCCCTAAACTATGTTCTGGGATGAAAGTTACAGCTTCAGTGAAATCCGTTTGCAAATCGGAGTGATAGATTAGAATCGAGAGCCAACGGTAAGTTTTCTATGTTAAACCATTACACCATTGAAAAACTGGTTACGTTTGCAATCGAAAGAAAAATGACTATAGTTGAAGAGGTAATGGCCCCTAAACTATGTTCTGGGATGAAAGTTACAGCTTCAGTGAAATCCGTTTGCAAATCGGAGTGATAGATTAGAATCGAGAGCCAACGGTAAGTTTTCTATGTTAAACCATTACACCATTGAAAAACTGGTTACGTTTGCAATCGAAAGAAAAATGACTATAGTTGAAGAGGTAATGGCCCCTAAACTATGTTCTGGGATGAAAGTTACAGCTTCAGTGAAATCCGTTTGCAAATCGGAGTGATAGATTAGAATCGAGAGCCAACGGTAAGTTTTCTATGTTAAACCATTACACCATTGAAAAACTGGTTACGTTTGCAATCGAAAGAAAAATGACTATAGTTGAAGAGGTAATGGCCCCTAAACTATGTTCTGGGATGAAAGTTACAGCTTCAGTGAAATCCGTTTGCAAATCGGAGTGATAGATTAGAATCGAGAGCCAACGGTAAGTTTTCTATGTTAAACCATTACACCATTGAAAAACTGGTTACGTTTGCAATCGAAAGAAAAATGACTATAGTTGAAGAGGTAATGGCCCCTAAACTATGTTCTGGGATGAAAGTTACAGCTTCAGTGAAATCCGTTTGCAAATCGGAGTGATAGATTAGAATCGAGAGCCAACGGTAAGTTTTCTATGTTAAACCATTACACCATTGAAAAACTGGTTACGTTTGCAATCGAAAGAAAAATGACTATAGTTGAAGAGGTAATGGCCCCTAAACTATGTTCTGGGCATGAAAGTTACAGCTTCAGTGAAATCCGTTTGCAAATCGGAGTGATAGATTAGAATCGAGAGCCAACGGTAAGTTTTCTATGTTAAACCATTACACCATTGAAAAACTGGTTACGTTTGCAATCGAAAGAAAAATGACTATAGTTGAAGAGGTAATGGCCCCTAAACTATGTTCTGGGATGAAAGTTACAGCTTCAGTGAAATCCGTTTGCAAATCGGAGTGATAGATTAGAATCGAGAGCCAACGGTAAGTTTTCTATGTTAAACCATTACACCATTGAAAAACTGGTTACGTTTGCAATCGAAAGAAAAATGACTATAGTTGAAGAGGTAATGGCCCCTAAACTATGTTCTGGGATGAAAGTTACAGCTTCAGTGAAATCCGTTTGCAAATCGGAGTGATAGATTAGAATCGAGAGCCAACGGTAAGTTTTCTATGTTAAACCATTACACCATTGAAAAACTGGTTACGTTTGCAATCGAAAGAAAAATGACTATAGTTGAAGAGGTAATGGCCCCTAAACTATGTTCTGGGATGAAAGTTACAGCTTCAGTGAAATCCGTTTGCAAATCGGAGTGATAGATTAGAATCGAGAGCCAACGGTAAGTTTTCTATGTTAAACCATTACACCATTGAAAAACTGGTTACGTTTGCAATCGAAAGAAAAATGACTATAGTTGAAGAGGTAATGGCCCCTAAACTATGTTCTGGGATGAAAGTTACAGCTTCAGTGAAATCCGTTTGCAAATCGGAGTGATAGATTAGAATCGAGAGCCAACGGTAAGTTTTCTATGTTAAACCATTACACCATTGAAAAACTGGTTACGTTTGCAATCGAAAGAAAAATGACTATAGTTGAAGAGGTAATGGCCCCTAAACTATGTTCTGGGATGAAAGTTACAGCTTCAGTGAAATCCGTTTGCAAATCGGAGTGATAGATTAGAATCGAGAGCCAACGGTAAGTTTTCTATGTTAAACCATTACACCATTGAAAAACTGGTTACGTTTGCAATCGAAAGAAAAATGACTATAGTTGAAGAGGTAATGGCCCCTAAACTATGTTCTGGGATGAAAGTTACAGCTTCAGTGAAATCCGTTTGCAAATCGGAGTGATAGATTAGAATCGAGAGCCAACGGTAAGTTTTCTATGTTAAACCATTACACCATTGAAAAACTGGTTACGTTTGCAATCGAAAGAAAAATGACTATAGTTGAAGAGGTAATGGCCCCTAAACTATGTTCTGGGATGAAAGTTACAGCTTCAGTGAAATCCGTTTGCAAATCGGAGTGATAGATTAGAATCGAGAGCCAACGGTAAGTTTTCTATGTTAAACCATTACACCATTGAAAAACTGGTTACGTTTGCAATCGAAAGAAAAATGACTATAGTTGAAGAGGTAATGGCCCCTAAACTATGTTCTGGGATGAAAGTTACAGCTTCAGTGAAATCCGTTTGCAAATCGGAGTGATAGATTAGAATCGAGAGCCAACGGTAAGTTTTCTATGTTAAACCATTACACCATTGAAAAACTGGTTACGTTTGCAATCGAAAGAAAAATGACTATAGTTGAAGAGGTAATGGCCCCTAAACTATGTTCTGGGATGAAAGTTACAGCTTCAGTGAAATCCGTTTGCAAATCGGAGTGATAGATTAGAATCGAGAGCCAACGGTAAGTTTTCTATGTTAAACCATTACACCATTGAAAAACTGGTTACGTTTGCAATCGAAAGAAAAATGACTATAGTTGAAGAGGTAATGGCCCCTAAACTATGTTCTGGGATGAAAGTTACAGCTTCAGTGAAATCCGTTTGCAAATCGGAGTGATAGATTAGAATCGAGAGCCAACGGTAAGTTTTCTATGTTAAACCATTACACCATTGAAAAACTGGTTACGTTTGCAATCGAAAGAAAAATGACTATAGTTGAAGAGGTAATGGCCCCTAAACTATGTTCTGGGATGAAAGTTACAGCTTCAGTGAAATCCGTTTGCAAATCGGAGTGATAGATTAGAATCGAGAGCCAACGGTAAGTTTTCTATGTTAAACCATTACACCATTGAAAAACTGGTTACGTTTGCAATCGAAAGAAAAATGACTATAGTTGAAGAGGTAATGGCCCCTAAACTATGTTCTGGGATGAAAGTTACAGCTTCAGTGAAATCCGTTTGCAAATCGGAGTGATAGATTAGAATCGAGAGCCAACGGTAAGTTTTCTATGTTAAACCATTACACCATTGAAAAACTGGTTACGTTTGCAATCGAAAGAAAAATGACTATAGTTGAAGAGGTAATGGCCCCTAAACTATGTTCTGGGATGAAAGTTACAGCTTCAGTGAAATCCGTTTGCAAATCGGAGTGATAGATTAGAATCGAGAGCCAACGGTAAGTTTTCTATGTTAAACCATTACACCATTGAAAAACTGGTTACGTTTGCAATCGAAAGAAAAATGACTATAGTTGAAGAGGTAATGGCCCCTAAACTATGTTCTGGGATGAAAGTTACAGCTTCAGTGAAATCCGTTTGCAAATCGGAGTGATAGATTAGAATCGAGAGCCAACGGTAAGTTTTCTATGTTAAACCATTACACCATTGAAAAACTGGTTACGTTTGCAATCGAAAGAAAAATGACTATAGTTGAAGAGGTAATGGCCCCTAAACTATGTTCTGGGATGAAAGTTACAGCTTCAGTGAAATCCGTTTGCAAATCGGAGTGATAGATTAGAATCGAGAGCCAACGGTAAGTTTTCTATGTTAAACCATTACACCATTGAAAAACTGGTTACGTTTGCAATCGAAAGAAAAATGACTATAGTTGAAGAGGTAATGGCCCCTAAACTATGTTCTGGGATGAAAGTTACAGCTTCAGTGAAATCCGTTTGCAAATCGGAGTGATAGATTAGAATCGAGAGCCAACGGTAAGTTTTCTATGTTAAACCATTACACCATTGAAAAACTGGTTACGTTTGCAATCGAAAGAAAAATGACTATAGTTGAAGAGGTAATGGCCCCTAAACTATGTTCTGGGATGAAAGTTACAGCTTCAGTGAAATCCGTTTGCAAATCGGAGTGATAGATTAGAATCGAGAGCCAACGGTAAGTTTTCTATGTTAAACCATTACACCATTGAAAAACTGGTTACGTTTGCAATCGAAAGAAAAATGACTATAGTTGAAGAGGTAATGGCCCCTAAACTATGTTCTGGGATGAAAGTTACAGCTTCAGTGAAATCCGTTTGCAAATCGGAGTGATAGATTAGAATCGAGAGCCAACGGTAAGTTTTCTATGTTAAACCATTACACCATTGAAAAACTGGTTACGTTTGCAATCGAAAGAAAAATGACTATAGTTGAAGAGGTAATGGCCCCTAAACTATGTTCTGGGATGAAAGTTACAGCTTCAGTGAAATCCGTTTGCAAATCGGAGTGATAGATTAGAATCGAGAGCCAACGGTAAGTTTTCTATGTTAAACCATTACACCATTGAAAAACTGGTTACGTTTGCAATCGAAAGAAAAATGACTATAGTTGAAGAGGTAATGGCCCCTAAACTATGTTCTGGGATGAAAGTTACAGCTTCAGTGAAATCCGTTTGCAAATCGGAGTGATAGATTAGAATCGAGAGCCAACGGTAAGTTTTCTATGTTAAACCATTACACCATTGAAAAACTGGTTACGTTTGCAATCGAAAGAAAAATGACTATAGTTGAAGAGGTAATGGCCCCTAAACTATGTTCTGGGATGAAAGTTACAGCTTCAGTGAAATCCGTTTGCAAATCGGAGTGATAGATTAGAATCGAGAGCCAACGGTAAGTTTTCTATGTTAAACCATTACACCATTGAAAAACTGGTTACGTTTGCAATCGAAAGAAAAATGACTATAGTTGAAGAGGTAATGGCCCCTAAACTATGTTCTGGGATGAAAGTTACAGCTTCAGTGAAATCCGTTTGCAAATCGGAGTGATAGATTAGAATCGAGAGCCAACGGTAAGTTTTCTATGTTAAACCATTACACCATTGAAAAACTGGTTACGTTTGCAATCGAAAGAAAAATGACTATAGTTGAAGAGGTAATGGCCCCTAAACTATGTTCTGGGATGAAAGTTACAGCTTCAGTGAAATCCGTTTGCAAATCGGAGTGATAGATTAGAATCGAGAGCCAACGGTAAGTTTTCTATGTTAAACCATTACACCATTGAAAAACTGGTTACGTTTGCAATCGAAAGAAAAATGACTATAGTTGAAGAGGTAATGGCCCCTAAACTATGTTCTGGGATGAAAGTTACAGCTTCAGTGAAATCCGTTTGCAAATCGGAGTGATAGATTAGAATCGAGAGCCAACGGTAAGTTTTCTATGTTAAACCATTACACCATTGAAAAACTGGTTACGTTTGCAATCGAAAGAAAAATGACTATAGTTGAAGAGGTAATGGCCCCTAAACTATGTTCTGGGATGAAAGTTACAGCTTCAGTGAAATCCGTTTGCAAATCGGAGTGATAGATTAGAATCGAGAGCCAACGGTAAGTTTTCTATGTTAAACCATTACACCATTGAAAAACTGGTTACGTTTGCAATCGAAAGAAAAATGACTATAGTTGAAGAGGTAATGGCCCCTAAACTATGTTCTGGGATGAAAGTTACAGCTTCAGTGAAATCCGTTTGCAAATCGGAGTGATAGATTAGAATCGAGAGCCAACGGTAAGTTTTCTATGTTAAACCATTACACCATTGAAAAACTGGTTACGTTTGCAATCGAAAGAAAAATGACTATAGTTGAAGAGGTAATGGCCCCTAAACTATGTTCTGGGATGAAAGTTACAGCTTCAGTGAAATCCGTTTGCAAATCGGAGTGATAGATTAGAATCGAGAGCCAACGGTAAGTTTTCTATGTTAAACCATTACACCATTGAAAAACTGGTTACGTTTGCAATCGAAAGAAAAATGACTATAGTTGAAGAGGTAATGGCCCCTAAACTATGTTCTGGGATGAAAGTTACAGCTTCAGTGAAATCCGTTTGCAAATCGGAGTGATAGATTAGAATCGAGAGCCAACGGTAAGTTTTCTATGTTAAACCATTACACCATTGAAAAACTGGTTACGTTTGCAATCGAAAGAAAAATGACTATAGTTGAAGAGGTAATGGCCCCTAAACTATGTTCTGGGATGAAAGTTACAGCTTCAGTGAAATCCGTTTGCAAATCGGAGTGATAGATTAGAATCGAGAGCCAACGGTAAGTTTTCTATGTTAAACCATTACACCATTGAAAAACTGGTTACGTTTGCAATCGAAAGAAAAATGACTATAGTTGAAGAGGTAATGGCCCCTAAACTATGTTCTGGGATGAAAGTTACAGCTTCAGTGAAATCCGTTTGCAAATCGGAGTGATAGATTAGAATCGAGAGCCAACGGTAAGTTTTCTATGTTAAACCATTACACCATTGAAAAACTGGTTACGTTTGCAATCGAAAGAAAAATGACTATAGTTGAAGAGGTAATGGCCCCTAAACTATGTTCTGGGATGAAAGTTACAGCTTCAGTGAAATCCGTTTGCAAATCGGAGTGATAGATTAGAATCGAGAGCCAACGGTAAGTTTTCTATGTTAAACCATTACACCATTGAAAAACTGGTTACGTTTGCAATCGAAAGAAAAATGACTATAGTTGAAGAGGTAATGGCCCCTAAACTATGTTCTGGGATGAAAGTTACAGCTTCAGTGAAATCCGTTTGCAAATCGGAGTGATAGATTAGAATCGAGAGCCAACGGTAAGTTTTCTATGTTAAACCATTACACCATTGAAAAACTGGTTACGTTTGCAATCGAAAGAAAAATGACTATAGTTGAAGAGGTAATGGCCCCTAAACTATGTTCTGGGATGAAAGTTACAGCTTCAGTGAAATCCGTTTGCAAATCGGAGTGATAGATTAGAATCGAGAGCCAACGGTAAGTTTTCTATGTTAAACCATTACACCATTGAAAAACTGGTTACGTTTGCAATCGAAAGAAAAATGACTATAGTTGAAGAGGTAATGGCCCCTAAACTATGTTCTGGGATGAAAGTTACAGCTTCAGTGAAATCCGTTTGCAAATCGGAGTGATAGATTAGAATCGAGAGCCAACGGTAAGTTTTCTATGTTAAACCATTACACCATTGAAAAACTGGTTACGTTTGCAATCGAAAGAAAAATGACTATAGTTGAAGAGGTAATGGCCCCTAAACTATGTTCTGGGATGAAAGTTACAGCTTCAGTGAAATCCGTTTGCAAATCGGAGTGATAGATTAGAATCGAGAGCCAACGGTAAGTTTTCTATGTTAAACCATTACACCATTGAAAAACTGGTTACGTTTGCAATCGAAAGAAAAATGACTATAGTTGAAGAGGTAATGGCCCCTAAACTATGTTCTGGGATGAAAGTTACAGCTTCAGTGAAATCCGTTTGCAAATCGGAGTGATAGATTAGAATCGAGAGCCAACGGTAAGTTTTCTATGTTAAACCATTACACCATTGAAAAACTGGTTACGTTTGCAATCGAAAGAAAAATGACTATAGTTGAAGAGGTAATGGCCCCTAAACTATGTTCTGGGATGAAAGTTACAGCTTCAGTGAAATCCGTTTGCAAATCGGAGTGATAGATTAGAATCGAGAGCCAACGGTAAGTTTTCTATGTTAAACCATTACACCATTGAAAAACTGGTTACGTTTGCAATCGAAAGAAAAATGACTATAGTTGAAGAGGTAATGGCCCCTAAACTATGTTCTGGGATGAAAGTTACAGCTTCAGTGAAATCCGTTTGCAAATCGGAGTGATAGATTAGAATCGAGAGCCAACGGTAAGTTTTCTATGTTAAACCATTACACCATTGAAAAACTGGTTACGTTTGCAATCGAAAGAAAAATGACTATAGTTGAAGAGGTAATGGCCCCTAAACTATGTTCTGGGATGAAAGTTACAGCTTCAGTGAAATCCGTTTGCAAATCGGAGTGATAGATTAGAATCGAGAGCCAACGGTAAGTTTTCTATGTTAAACCATTACACCATTGAAAAACTGGTTACGTTTGCAATCGAAAGAAAAATGACTATAGTTGAAGAGGTAATGGCCCCTAAACTATGTTCTGGGATGAAAGTTACAGCTTCAGTGAAATCCGTTTGCAAATCGGAGTGATAGATTAGAATCGAGAGCCAACGGTAAGTTTTCTATGTTAAACCATTACACCATTGAAAAACTGGTTACGTTTGCAATCGAAAGAAAAATGACTATAGTTGAAGAGGTAATGGCCCCTAAACTATGTTCTGGGATGAAAGTTACAGCTTCAGTGAAATCCGTTTGCAAATCGGAGTGATAGATTAGAATCGAGAGCCAACGGTAAGTTTTCTATGTTAAACCATTACACCATTGAAAAACTGGTTACGTTTGCAATCGAAAGAAAAATGACTATAGTTGAAGAGGTAATGGCCCCTAAACTATGTTCTGGGATGAAAGTTACAGCTTCAGTGAAATCCGTTTGCAAATCGGAGTGATAGATTAGAATCGAGAGCCAACGGTAAGTTTTCTATGTTAAACCATTACACCATTGAAAAACTGGTTACGTTTGCAATCGAAAGAAAAATGACTATAGTTGAAGAGGTAATGGCCCCTAAACTATGTTCTGGGATGAAAGTTACAGCTTCAGTGAAATCCGTTTGCAAATCGGAGTGATAGATTAGAATCGAGAGCCAACGGTAAGTTTTCTATGTTAAACCATTACACCATTGAAAAACTGGTTACGTTTGCAATCGAAAGAAAAATGACTATAGTTGAAGAGGTAATGGCCCCTAAACTATGTTCTGGGATGAAAGTTACAGCTTCAGTGAAATCCGTTTGCAAATCGGAGTGATAGATTAGAATCGAGAGCCAACGGTAAGTTTTCTATGTTAAACCATTACACCATTGAAAAACTGGTTACGTTTGCAATCGAAAGAAAAATGACTATAGTTGAAGAGGTAATGGCCCCTAAACTATGTTCTGGGATGAAAGTTACAGCTTCAGTGAAATCCGTTTGCAAATCGGAGTGATAGATTAGAATCGAGAGCCAACGGTAAGTTTTCTATGTTAAACCATTACACCATTGAAAAACTGGTTACGTTTGCAATCGAAAGAAAAATGACTATAGTTGAAGAGGTAATGGCCCCTAAACTATGTTCTGGGATGAAAGTTACAGCTTCAGTGAAATCCGTTTGCAAATCGGAGTGATAGATTAGAATCGAGAGCCAACGGTAAGTTTTCTATGTTAAACCATTACACCATTGAAAAACTGGTTACGTTTGCAATCGAAAGAAAAATGACTATAGTTGAAGAGGTAATGGCCCCTAAACTATGTTCTGGGATGAAAGTTACAGCTTCAGTGAAATCCGTTTGCAAATCGGAGTGATAGATTAGAATCGAGAGCCAACGGTAAGTTTTCTATGTTAAACCATTACACCATTGAAAAACTGGTTACGTTTGCAATCGAAAGAAAAATGACTATAGTTGAAGAGGTAATGGCCCCTAAACTATGTTCTGGGATGAAAGTTACAGCTTCAGTGAAATCCGTTTGCAAATCGGAGTGATAGATTAGAATCGAGAGCCAACGGTAAGTTTTCTATGTTAAACCATTACACCATTGAAAAACTGGTTACGTTTGCAATCGAAAGAAAAATGACTATAGTTGAAGAGGTAATGGCCCCTAAACTATGTTCTGGGATGAAAGTTACAGCTTCAGTGAAATCCGTTTGCAAATCGGAGTGATAGATTAGAATCGAGAGCCAACGGTAAGTTTTCTATGTTAAACCATTACACCATTGAAAAACTGGTTACGTTTGCAATCGAAAGAAAAATGACTATAGTTGAAGAGGTAATGGCCCCTAAACTATGTTCTGGGATGAAAGTTACAGCTTCAGTGAAATCCGTTTGCAAATCGGAGTGATAGATTAGAATCGAGAGCCAACGGTAAGTTTTCTATGTTAAACCATTACACCATTGAAAAACTGGTTACGTTTGCAATCGAAAGAAAAATGACTATAGTTGAAGAGGTAATGGCCCCTAAACTATGTTCTGGGATGAAAGTTACAGCTTCAGTGAAATCCGTTTGCAAATCGGAGTGATAGATTAGAATCGAGAGCCAACGGTAAGTTTTCTATGTTAAACCATTACACCATTGAAAAACTGGTTACGTTTGCAATCGAAAGAAAAATGACTATAGTTGAAGAGGTAATGGCCCCTAAACTATGTTCTGGGATGAAAGTTACAGCTTCAGTGAAATCCGTTTGCAAATCGGAGTGATAGATTAGAATCGAGAGCCAACGGTAAGTTTTCTATGTTAAACCATTACACCATTGAAAAACTGGTTACGTTTGCAATCGAAAGAAAAATGACTATAGTTGAAGAGGTAATGGCCCCTAAACTATGTTCTGGGATGAAAGTTACAGCTTCAGTGAAATCCGTTTGCAAATCGGAGTGATAGATTAGAATCGAGAGCCAACGGTAAGTTTTCTATGTTAAACCATTACACCATTGAAAAACTGGTTACGTTTGCAATCGAAAGAAAAATGACTATAGTTGAAGAGGTAATGGCCCCTAAACTATGTTCTGGGATGAAAGTTACAGCTTCAGTGAAATCCGTTTGCAAATCGGAGTGATAGATTAGAATCGAGAGCCAACGGTAAGTTTTCTATGTTAAACCATTACACCATTGAAAAACTGGTTACGTTTGCAATCGAAAGAAAAATGACTATAGTTGAAGAGGTAATGGCCCCTAAACTATGTTCTGGGATGAAAGTTACAGCTTCAGTGAAATCCGTTTGCAAATCGGAGTGATAGATTAGAATCGAGAGCCAACGGTAAGTTTTCTATGTTAAACCATTACACCATTGAAAAACTGGTTACGTTTGCAATCGAAAGAAAAATGACTATAGTTGAAGAGGTAATGGCCCCTAAACTATGTTCTGGGATGAAAGTTACAGCTTCAGTGAAATCCGTTTGCAAATCGGAGTGATAGATTAGAATCGAGAGCCAACGGTAAGTTTTCTATGTTAAACCATTACACCATTGAAAAACTGGTTACGTTTGCAATCGAAAGAAAAATGACTATAGTTGAAGAGGTAATGGCCCCTAAACTATGTTCTGGGATGAAAGTTACAGCTTCAGTGAAATCCGTTTGCAAATCGGAGTGATAGATTAGAATCGAGAGCCAACGGTAAGTTTTCTATGTTAAACCATTACACCATTGAAAAACTGGTTACGTTTGCAATCGAAAGAAAAATGACTATAGTTGAAGAGGTAATGGCCCCTAAACTATGTTCTGGGATGAAAGTTACAGCTTCAGTGAAATCCGTTTGCAAATCGGAGTGATAGATTAGAATCGAGAGCCAACGGTAAGTTTTCTATGTTAAACCATTACACCATTGAAAAACTGGTTACGTTTGCAATCGAAAGAAAAATGACTATAGTTGAAGAGGTAATGGCCCCTAAACTATGTTCTGGGATGAAAGTTACAGCTTCAGTGAAATCCGTTTGCAAATCGGAGTGATAGATTAGAATCGAGAGCCAACGGTAAGTTTTCTATGTTAAACCATTACACCATTGAAAAACTGGTTACGTTTGCAATCGAAAGAAAAATGACTATAGTTGAAGAGGTAATGGCCCCTAAACTATGTTCTGGGATGAAAGTTACAGCTTCAGTGAAATCCGTTTGCAAATCGGAGTGATAGATTAGAATCGAGAGCCAACGGTAAGTTTTCTATGTTAAACCATTACACCATTGAAAAACTGGTTACGTTTGCAATCGAAAGAAAAATGACTATAGTTGAAGAGGTAATGGCCCCTAAACTATGTTCTGGGATGAAAGTTACAGCTTCAGTGAAATCCGTTTGCAAATCGGAGTGATAGATTAGAATCGAGAGCCAACGGTAAGTTTTCTATGTTAAACCATTACACCATTGAAAAACTGGTTACGTTTGCAATCGAAAGAAAAATGACTATAGTTGAAGAGGTAATGGCCCCTAAACTATGTTCTGGGATGAAAGTTACAGCTTCAGTGAAATCCGTTTGCAAATCGGAGTGATAGATTAGAATCGAGAGCCAACGGTAAGTTTTCTATGTTAAACCATTACACCATTGAAAAACTGGTTACGTTTGCAATCGAAAGAAAAATGACTATAGTTGAAGAGGTAATGGCCCCTAAACTATGTTCTGGGATGAAAGTTACAGCTTCAGTGAAATCCGTTTGCAAATCGGAGTGATAGATTAGAATCGAGAGCCAACGGTAAGTTTTCTATGTTAAACCATTACACCATTGAAAAACTGGTTACGTTTGCAATCGAAAGAAAAATGACTATAGTTGAAGAGGTAATGGCCCCTAAACTATGTTCTGGGATGAAAGTTACAGCTTCAGTGAAATCCGTTTGCAAATCGGAGTGATAGATTAGAATCGAGAGCCAACGGTAAGTTTTCTATGTTAAACCATTACACCATTGAAAAACTGGTTACGTTTGCAATCGAAAGAAAAATGACTATAGTTGAAGAGGTAATGGCCCCTAAACTATGTTCTGGGATGAAAGTTACAGCTTCAGTGAAATCCGTTTGCAAATCGGAGTGATAGATTAGAATCGAGAGCCAACGGTAAGTTTTCTATGTTAAACCATTACACCATTGAAAAACTGGTTACGTTTGCAATCGAAAGAAAAATGACTATAGTTGAAGAGGTAATGGCCCCTAAACTATGTTCTGGGATGAAAGTTACAGCTTCAGTGAAATCCGTTTGCAAATCGGAGTGATAGATTAGAATCGAGAGCCAACGGTAAGTTTTCTATGTTAAACCATTACACCATTGAAAAACTGGTTACGTTTGCAATCGAAAGAAAAATGACTATAGTTGAAGAGGTAATGGCCCCTAAACTATGTTCTGGGATGAAAGTTACAGCTTCAGTGAAATCCGTTTGCAAATCGGAGTGATAGATTAGAATCGAGAGCCAACGGTAAGTTTTCTATGTTAAACCATTACACCATTGAAAAACTGGTTACGTTTGCAATCGAAAGAAAAATGACTATAGTTGAAGAGGTAATGGCCCCTAAACTATGTTCTGGGATGAAAGTTACAGCTTCAGTGAAATCCGTTTGCAAATCGGAGTGATAGATTAGAATCGAGAGCCAACGGTAAGTTTTCTATGTTAAACCATTACACCATTGAAAAACTGGTTACGTTTGCAATCGAAAGAAAAATGACTATAGTTGAAGAGGTAATGGCCCCTAAACTATGTTCTGGGATGAAAGTTACAGCTTCAGTGAAATCCGTTTGCAAATCGGAGTGATAGATTAGAATCGAGAGCCAACGGTAAGTTTTCTATGTTAAACCATTACACCATTGAAAAACTGGTTACGTTTGCAATCGAAAGAAAAATGACTATAGTTGAAGAGGTAATGGCCCCTAAACTATGTTCTGGGATGAAAGTTACAGCTTCAGTGAAATCCGTTTGCAAATCGGAGTGATAGATTAGAATCGAGAGCCAACGGTAAGTTTTCTATGTTAAACCATTACACCATTGAAAAACTGGTTACGTTTGCAATCGAAAGAAAAATGACTATAGTTGAAGAGGTAATGGCCCCTAAACTATGTTCTGGGATGAAAGTTACAGCTTCAGTGAAATCCGTTTGCAAATCGGAGTGATAGATTAGAATCGAGAGCCAACGGTAAGTTTTCTATGTTAAACCATTACACCATTGAAAAACTGGTTACGTTTGCAATCGAAAGAAAAATGACTATAGTTGAAGAGGTAATGGCCCCTAAACTATGTTCTGGGATGAAAGTTACAGCTTCAGTGAAATCCGTTTGCAAATCGGAGTGATAGATTAGAATCGAGAGCCAACGGTAAGTTTTCTATGTTAAACCATTACACCATTGAAAAACTGGTTACGTTTGCAATCGAAAGAAAAATGACTATAGTTGAAGAGGTAATGGCCCCTAAACTATGTTCTGGGATGAAAGTTACAGCTTCAGTGAAATCCGTTTGCAAATCGGAGTGATAGATTAGAATCGAGAGCCAACGGTAAGTTTTCTATGTTAAACCATTACACCATTGAAAAACTGGTTACGTTTGCAATCGAAAGAAAAATGACTATAGTTGAAGAGGTAATGGCCCCTAAACTATGTTCTGGGATGAAAGTTACAGCTTCAGTGAAATCCGTTTGCAAATCGGAGTGATAGATTAGAATCGAGAGCCAACGGTAAGTTTTCTATGTTAAACCATTACACCATTGAAAAACTGGTTACGTTTGCAATCGAAAGAAAAATGACTATAGTTGAAGAGGTAATGGCCCCTAAACTATGTTCTGGGATGAAAGTTACAGCTTCAGTGAAATCCGTTTGCAAATCGGAGTGATAGATTAGAATCGAGAGCCAACGGTAAGTTTTCTATGTTAAACCATTACACCATTGAAAAACTGGTTACGTTTGCAATCGAAAGAAAAATGACTATAGTTGAAGAGGTAATGGCCCCTAAACTATGTTCTGGGATGAAAGTTACAGCTTCAGTGAAATCCGTTTGCAAATCGGAGTGATAGATTAGAATCGAGAGCCAACGGTAAGTTTTCTATGTTAAACCATTACACCATTGAAAAACTGGTTACGTTTGCAATCGAAAGAAAAATGACTATAGTTGAAGAGGTAATGGCCCCTAAACTATGTTCTGGGATGAAAGTTACAGCTTCAGTGAAATCCGTTTGCAAATCGGAGTGATAGATTAGAATCGAGAGCCAACGGTAAGTTTTCTATGTTAAACCATTACACCATTGAAAAACTGGTTACGTTTGCAATCGAAAGAAAAATGACTATAGTTGAAGAGGTAATGGCCCCTAAACTATGTTCTGGGATGAAAGTTACAGCTTCAGTGAAATCCGTTTGCAAATCGGAGTGATAGATTAGAATCGAGAGCCAACGGTAAGTTTTCTATGTTAAACCATTACACCATTGAAAAACTGGTTACGTTTGCAATCGAAAGAAAAATGACTATAGTTGAAGAGGTAATGGCCCCTAAACTATGTTCTGGGATGAAAGTTACAGCTTCAGTGAAATCCGTTTGCAAATCGGAGTGATAGATTAGAATCGAGAGCCAACGGTAAGTTTTCTATGTTAAACCATTACACCATTGAAAAACTGGTTACGTTTGCAATCGAAAGAAAAATGACTATAGTTGAAGAGGTAATGGCCCCTAAACTATGTTCTGGGATGAAAGTTACAGCTTCAGTGAAATCCGTTTGCAAATCGGAGTGATAGATTAGAATCGAGAGCCAACGGTAAGTTTTCTATGTTAAACCATTACACCATTGAAAAACTGGTTACGTTTGCAATCGAAAGAAAAATGACTATAGTTGAAGAGGTAATGGCCCCTAAACTATGTTCTGGGATGAAAGTTACAGCTTCAGTGAAATCCGTTTGCAAATCGGAGTGATAGATTAGAATCGAGAGCCAACGGTAGGTTTTCGTATGTTAAACCATTACACCATTGAAAAACTGGTTACGTTTGCAATCGAAAGAAAAATGATTATAGTTGAAGAGGTAATGGCCCCTAAACTATGTTCTGGGATGAAAGTTACAGCTTCAGTGAAATCCGTTTGCAAATCGGAGTGATAGATTAGAATCGAGAGCCAACGGTAAGTTTTCTATGTTAAACCATTACACCATTGAAAAACTGGTTACGTTTGCAATCGAAAGAAAAATGACTATAGTTGAAGAGGTAATGGCCCCTAAACTATGTTCTGGGATGAAAGTTACAGCTTCAGTGAAATCCGTTTGCAAATCGGAGTGATAGATTAGAATCGAGAGCCAACGGTAAGTTTTCTATGTTAAACCATTACACCATTGAAAAACTGGTTACGTTTGCAATCGAAAGAAAAATGACTATAGTTGAAGAGGTAATGGCCCCTAAACTATGTTCTGGGATGAAAGTTACAGCTTCAGTGAAATCCGTTTGCAAATCGGAGTGATAGATTAGAATCGAGAGCCAACGGTAAGTTTTCTATGTTAAACCATTACACCATTGAAAAACTGGTTACGTTTGCAATCGAAAGAAAAATGACTATAGTTGAAGAGGTAATGGCCCCTAAACTATGTTCTGGGATGAAAGTTACAGCTTCAGTGAAATCCGTTTGCAAATCGGAGTGATAGATTAGAATCGAGAGCCAACGGTAAGTTTTCTATGTTAAACCATTACACCATTGAAAAACTGGTTACGTTTGCAATCGAAAGAAAAATGACTATAGTTGAAGAGGTAATGGCCCCTAAACTATGTTCTGGGATGAAAGTTACAGCTTCAGTGAAATCCGTTTGCAAATCGGAGTGATAGATTAGAATCGAGAGCCAACGGTAAGTTTTCTATGTTAAACCATTACACCATTGAAAAACTGGTTACGTTTGCAATCGAAAGAAAAATGACTATAGTTGAAGAGGTAATGGCCCCTAAACTATGTTCTGGGATGAAAGTTACAGCTTCAGTGAAATCCGTTTGCAAATCGGAGTGATAGATTAGAATCGAGAGCCAACGGTAAGTTTTCTATGTTAAACCATTACACCATTGAAAAACTGGTTACGTTTGCAATCGAAAGAAAAATGACTATAGTTGAAGAGGTAATGGCCCCTAAACTATGTTCTGGGATGAAAGTTACAGCTTCAGTGAAATCCGTTTGCAAATCGGAGTGATAGATTAGAATCGAGAGCCAACGGTAAGTTTTCTATGTTAAACCATTACACCATTGAAAAACTGGTTACGTTTGCAATCGAAAGAAAAATGACTATAGTTGAAGAGGTAATGGCCCCTAAACTATGTTCTGGGATGAAAGTTACAGCTTCAGTGAAATCCGTTTGCAAATCGGAGTGATAGATTAGAATCGAGAGCCAACGGTAAGTTTTCTATGTTAAACCATTACACCATTGAAAAACTGGTTACGTTTGCAATCGAAAGAAAAATGACTATAGTTGAAGAGGTAATGGCCCCTAAACTATGTTCTGGGATGAAAGTTACAGCTTCAGTGAAATCCGTTTGCAAATCGGAGTGATAGATTAGAATCGAGAGCCAACGGTAAGTTTTCTATGTTAAACCATTACACCATTGAAAAACTGGTTACGTTTGCAATCGAAAGAAAAATGACTATAGTTGAAGAGGTAATGGCCCCTAAACTATGTTCTGGGATGAAAGTTACAGCTTCAGTGAAATCCGTTTGCAAATCGGAGTGATAGATTAGAATCGAGAGCCAACGGTAAGTTTTCTATGTTAAACCATTACACCATTGAAAAACTGGTTACGTTTGCAATCGAAAGAAAAATGACTATAGTTGAAGAGGTAATGGCCCCTAAACTATGTTCTGGGATGAAAGTTACAGCTTCAGTGAAATCCGTTTGCAAATCGGAGTGATAGATTAGAATCGAGAGCCAACGGTAAGTTTTCTATGTTAAACCATTACACCATTGAAAAACTGGTTACGTTTGCAATCGAAAGAAAAATGACTATAGTTGAAGAGGTAATGGCCCCTAAACTATGTTCTGGGATGAAAGTTACAGCTTCAGTGAAATCCGTTTGCAAATCGGAGTGATAGATTAGAATCGAGAGCCAACGGTAAGTTTTCTATGTTAAACCATTACACCATTGAAAAACTGGTTACGTTTGCAATCGAAAGAAAAATGACTATAGTTGAAGAGGTAATGGCCCCTAAACTATGTTCTGGGATGAAAGTTACAGCTTCAGTGAAATCCGTTTGCAAATCGGAGTGATAGATTAGAATCGAGAGCCAACGGTAAGTTTTCTATGTTAAACCATTACACCATTGAAAAACTGGTTACGTTTGCAATCGAAAGAAAAATGACTATAGTTGAAGAGGTAATGGCCCCTAAACTATGTTCTGGGATGAAAGTTACAGCTTCAGTGAAATCCGTTTGCAAATCGGAGTGATAGATTAGAATCGAGAGCCAACGGTAAGTTTTCTATGTTAAACCATTACACCATTGAAAAACTGGTTACGTTTGCAATCGAAAGAAAAATGACTATAGTTGAAGAGGTAATGGCCCCTAAACTATGTTCTGGGATGAAAGTTACAGCTTCAGTGAAATCCGTTTGCAAATCGGAGTGATAGATTAGAATCGAGAGCCAACGGTAAGTTTTCTATGTTAAACCATTACACCATTGAAAAACTGGTTACGTTTGCAATCGAAAGAAAAATGACTATAGTTGAAGAGGTAATGGCCCCTAAACTATGTTCTGGGATGAAAGTTACAGCTTCAGTGAAATCCGTTTGCAAATCGGAGTGATAGATTAGAATCGAGAGCCAACGGTAAGTTTTCTATGTTAAACCATTACACCATTGAAAAACTGGTTACGTTTGCAATCGAAAGAAAAATGACTATAGTTGAAGAGGTAATGGCCCCTAAACTATGTTCTGGGATGAAAGTTACAGCTTCAGTGAAATCCGTTTGCAAATCGGAGTGATAGATTAGAATCGAGAGCCAACGGTAAGTTTTCTATGTTAAACCATTACACCATTGAAAAACTGGTTACGTTTGCAATCGAAAGAAAAATGACTATAGTTGAAGAGGTAATGGCCCCTAAACTATGTTCTGGGATGAAAGTTACAGCTTCAGTGAAATCCGTTTGCAAATCGGAGTGATAGATTAGAATCGAGAGCCAACGGTAAGTTTTCTATGTTAAACCATTACACCATTGAAAAACTGGTTACGTTTGCAATCGAAAGAAAAATGACTATAGTTGAAGAGGTAATGGCCCCTAAACTATGTTCTGGGATGAAAGTTACAGCTTCAGTGAAATCCGTTTGCAAATCGGAGTGATAGATTAGAATCGAGAGCCAACGGTAAGTTTTCTATGTTAAACCATTACACCATTGAAAAACTGGTTACGTTTGCAATCGAAAGAAAAATGACTATAGTTGAAGAGGTAATGGCCCCTAAACTATGTTCTGGGATGAAAGTTACAGCTTCAGTGAAATCCGTTTGCAAATCGGAGTGATAGATTAGAATCGAGAGCCAACGGTAAGTTTTCTATGTTAAACCATTACACCATTGAAAAACTGGTTACGTTTGCAATCGAAAGAAAAATGACTATAGTTGAAGAGGTAATGGCCCCTAAACTATGTTCTGGGATGAAAGTTACAGCTTCAGTGAAATCCGTTTGCAAATCGGAGTGATAGATTAGAATCGAGAGCCAACGGTAAGTTTTCTATGTTAAACCATTACACCATTGAAAAACTGGTTACGTTTGCAATCGAAAGAAAAATGACTATAGTTGAAGAGGTAATGGCCCCTAAACTATGTTCTGGGATGAAAGTTACAGCTTCAGTGAAATCCGTTTGCAAATCGGAGTGATAGATTAGAATCGAGAGCCAACGGTAAGTTTTCTATGTTAAACCATTACACCATTGAAAAACTGGTTACGTTTGCAATCGAAAGAAAAATGACTATAGTTGAAGAGGTAATGGCCCCTAAACTATGTTCTGGGATGAAAGTTACAGCTTCAGTGAAATCCGTTTGCAAATCGGAGTGATAGATTAGAATCGAGAGCCAACGGTAAGTTTTCTATGTTAAACCATTACACCATTGAAAAACTGGTTACGTTTGCAATCGAAAGAAAAATGACTATAGTTGAAGAGGTAATGGCCCCTAAACTATGTTCTGGGATGAAAGTTACAGCTTCAGTGAAATCCGTTTGCAAATCGGAGTGATAGATTAGAATCGAGAGCCAACGGTAAGTTTTCTATGTTAAACCATTACACCATTGAAAAACTGGTTACGTTTGCAATCGAAAGAAAAATGACTATAGTTGAAGAGGTAATGGCCCCTAAACTATGTTCTGGGATGAAAGTTACAGCTTCAGTGAAATCCGTTTGCAAATCGGAGTGATAGATTAGAATCGAGAGCCAACGGTAAGTTTTCTATGTTAAACCATTACACCATTGAAAAACTGGTTACGTTTGCAATCGAAAGAAAAATGACTATAGTTGAAGAGGTAATGGCCCCTAAACTATGTTCTGGGATGAAAGTTACAGCTTCAGTGAAATCCGTTTGCAAATCGGAGTGATAGATTAGAATCGAGAGCCAACGGTAAGTTTTCTATGTTAAACCATTACACCATTGAAAAACTGGTTACGTTTGCAATCGAAAGAAAAATGACTATAGTTGAAGAGGTAATGGCCCCTAAACTATGTTCTGGGATGAAAGTTACAGCTTCAGTGAAATCCGTTTGCAAATCGGAGTGATAGATTAGAATCGAGAGCCAACGGTAAGTTTTCTATGTTAAACCATTACACCATTGAAAAACTGGTTACGTTTGCAATCGAAAGAAAAATGACTATAGTTGAAGAGGTAATGGCCCCTAAACTATGTTCTGGGATGAAAGTTACAGCTTCAGTGAAATCCGTTTGCAAATCGGAGTGATAGATTAGAATCGAGAGCCAACGGTAAGTTTTCTATGTTAAACCATTACACCATTGAAAAACTGGTTACGTTTGCAATCGAAAGAAAAATGACTATAGTTGAAGAGGTAATGGCCCCTAAACTATGTTCTGGGATGAAAGTTACAGCTTCAGTGAAATCCGTTTGCAAATCGGAGTGATAGATTAGAATCGAGAGCCAACGGTAAGTTTTCTATGTTAAACCATTACACCATTGAAAAACTGGTTACGTTTGCAATCGAAAGAAAAATGACTATAGTTGAAGAGGTAATGGCCCCTAAACTATGTTCTGGGATGAAAGTTACAGCTTCAGTGAAATCCGTTTGCAAATCGGAGTGATAGATTAGAATCGAGAGCCAACGGTAAGTTTTCTATGTTAAACCATTACACCATTGAAAAACTGGTTACGTTTGCAATCGAAAGAAAAATGACTATAGTTGAAGAGGTAATGGCCCCTAAACTATGTTCTGGGATGAAAGTTACAGCTTCAGTGAAATCCGTTTGCAAATCGGAGTGATAGATTAGAATCGAGAGCCAACGGTAAGTTTTCTATGTTAAACCATTACACCATTGAAAAACTGGTTACGTTTGCAATCGAAAGAAAAATGACTATAGTTGAAGAGGTAATGGCCCCTAAACTATGTTCTGGGATGAAAGTTACAGCTTCAGTGAAATCCGTTTGCAAATCGGAGTGATAGATTAGAATCGAGAGCCAACGGTAAGTTTTCTATGTTAAACCATTACACCATTGAAAAACTGGTTACGTTTGCAATCGAAAGAAAAATGACTATAGTTGAAGAGGTAATGGCCCCTAAACTATGTTCTGGGATGAAAGTTACAGCTTCAGTGAAATCCGTTTGCAAATCGGAGTGATAGATTAGAATCGAGAGCCAACGGTAAGTTTTCTATGTTAAACCATTACACCATTGAAAAACTGGTTACGTTTGCAATCGAAAGAAAAATGACTATAGTTGAAGAGGTAATGGCCCCTAAACTATGTTCTGGGATGAAAGTTACAGCTTCAGTGAAATCCGTTTGCAAATCGGAGTGATAGATTAGAATCGAGAGCCAACGGTAAGTTTTCTATGTTAAACCATTACACCATTGAAAAACTGGTTACGTTTGCAATCGAAAGAAAAATGACTATAGTTGAAGAGGTAATGGCCCCTAAACTATGTTCTGGGATGAAAGTTACAGCTTCAGTGAAATCCGTTTGCAAATCGGAGTGATAGATTAGAATCGAGAGCCAACGGTAAGTTTTCTATGTTAAACCATTACACCATTGAAAAACTGGTTACGTTTGCAATCGAAAGAAAAATGACTATAGTTGAAGAGGTAATGGCCCCTAAACTATGTTCTGGGATGAAAGTTACAGCTTCAGTGAAATCCGTTTGCAAATCGGAGTGATAGATTAGAATCGAGAGCCAACGGTAAGTTTTCTATGTTAAACCATTACACCATTGAAAAACTGGTTACGTTTGCAATCGAAAGAAAAATGACTATAGTTGAAGAGGTAATGGCCCCTAAACTATGTTCTGGGATGAAAGTTACAGCTTCAGTGAAATCCGTTTGCAAATCGGAGTGATAGATTAGAATCGAGAGCCAACGGTAAGTTTTCTATGTTAAACCATTACACCATTGAAAAACTGGTTACGTTTGCAATCGAAAGAAAAATGACTATAGTTGAAGAGGTAATGGCCCCTAAACTATGTTCTGGGATGAAAGTTACAGCTTCAGTGAAATCCGTTTGCAAATCGGAGTGATAGATTAGAATCGAGAGCCAACGGTAAGTTTTCTATGTTAAACCATTACACCATTGAAAAACTGGTTACGTTTGCAATCGAAAGAAAAATGACTATAGTTGAAGAGGTAATGGCCCCTAAACTATGTTCTGGGATGAAAGTTACAGCTTCAGTGAAATCCGTTTGCAAATCGGAGTGATAGATTAGAATCGAGAGCCAACGGTAAGTTTTCTATGTTAAACCATTACACCATTGAAAAACTGGTTACGTTTGCAATCGAAAGAAAAATGACTATAGTTGAAGAGGTAATGGCCCCTAAACTATGTTCTGGGATGAAAGTTACAGCTTCAGTGAAATCCGTTTGCAAATCGGAGTGATAGATTAGAATCGAGAGCCAACGGTAAGTTTTCTATGTTAAACCATTACACCATTGAAAAACTGGTTACGTTTGCAATCGAAAGAAAAATGACTATAGTTGAAGAGGTAATGGCCCCTAAACTATGTTCTGGGATGAAAGTTACAGCTTCAGTGAAATCCGTTTGCAAATCGGAGTGATAGATTAGAATCGAGAGCCAACGGTAAGTTTTCTATGTTAAACCATTACACCATTGAAAAACTGGTTACGTTTGCAATCGAAAGAAAAATGACTATAGTTGAAGAGGTAATGGCCCCTAAACTATGTTCTGGGATGAAAGTTACAGCTTCAGTGAAATCCGTTTGCAAATCGGAGTGATAGATTAGAATCGAGAGCCAACGGTAAGTTTTCTATGTTAAACCATTACACCATTGAAAAACTGGTTACGTTTGCAATCGAAAGAAAAATGACTATAGTTGAAGAGGTAATGGCCCCTAAACTATGTTCTGGGATGAAAGTTACAGCTTCAGTGAAATCCGTTTGCAAATCGGAGTGATAGATTAGAATCGAGAGCCAACGGTAAGTTTTCTATGTTAAACCATTACACCATTGAAAAACTGGTTACGTTTGCAATCGAAAGAAAAATGACTATAGTTGAAGAGGTAATGGCCCCTAAACTATGTTCTGGGATGAAAGTTACAGCTTCAGTGAAATCCGTTTGCAAATCGGAGTGATAGATTAGAATCGAGAGCCAACGGTAAGTTTTCTATGTTAAACCATTACACCATTGAAAAACTGGTTACGTTTGCAATCGAAAGAAAAATGACTATAGTTGAAGAGGTAATGGCCCCTAAACTATGTTCTGGGATGAAAGTTACAGCTTCAGTGAAATCCGTTTGCAAATCGGAGTGATAGATTAGAATCGAGAGCCAACGGTAAGTTTTCTATGTTAAACCATTACACCATTGAAAAACTGGTTACGTTTGCAATCGAAAGAAAAATGACTATAGTTGAAGAGGTAATGGCCCCTAAACTATGTTCTGGGATGAAAGTTACAGCTTCAGTGAAATCCGTTTGCAAATCGGAGTGATAGATTAGAATCGAGAGCCAACGGTAAGTTTTCTATGTTAAACCATTACACCATTGAAAAACTGGTTACGTTTGCAATCGAAAGAAAAATGACTATAGTTGAAGAGGTAATGGCCCCTAAACTATGTTCTGGGATGAAAGTTACAGCTTCAGTGAAATCCGTTTGCAAATCGGAGTGATAGATTAGAATCGAGAGCCAACGGTAAGTTTTCTATGTTAAACCATTACACCATTGAAAAACTGGTTACGTTTGCAATCGAAAGAAAAATGACTATAGTTGAAGAGGTAATGGCCCCTAAACTATGTTCTGGGATGAAAGTTACAGCTTCAGTGAAATCCGTTTGCAAATCGGAGTGATAGATTAGAATCGAGAGCCAACGGTAAGTTTTCTATGTTAAACCATTACACCATTGAAAAACTGGTTACGTTTGCAATCGAAAGAAAAATGACTATAGTTGAAGAGGTAATGGCCCCTAAACTATGTTCTGGGATGAAAGTTACAGCTTCAGTGAAATCCGTTTGCAAATCGGAGTGATAGATTAGAATCGAGAGCCAACGGTAAGTTTTCTATGTTAAACCATTACACCATTGAAAAACTGGTTACGTTTGCAATCGAAAGAAAAATGACTATAGTTGAAGAGGTAATGGCCCCTAAACTATGTTCTGGGATGAAAGTTACAGCTTCAGTGAAATCCGTTTGCAAATCGGAGTGATAGATTAGAATCGAGAGCCAACGGTAAGTTTTCTATGTTAAACCATTACACCATTGAAAAACTGGTTACGTTTGCAATCGAAAGAAAAATGACTATAGTTGAAGAGGTAATGGCCCCTAAACTATGTTCTGGGATGAAAGTTACAGCTTCAGTGAAATCCGTTTGCAAATCGGAGTGATAGATTAGAATCGAGAGCCAACGGTAAGTTTTCTATGTTAAACCATTACACCATTGAAAAACTGGTTACGTTTGCAATCGAAAGAAAAATGACTATAGTTGAAGAGGTAATGGCCCCTAAACTATGTTCTGGGATGAAAGTTACAGCTTCAGTGAAATCCGTTTGCAAATCGGAGTGATAGATTAGAATCGAGAGCCAACGGTAAGTTTTCTATGTTAAACCATTACACCATTGAAAAACTGGTTACGTTTGCAATCGAAAGAAAAATGACTATAGTTGAAGAGGTAATGGCCCCTAAACTATGTTCTGGGATGAAAGTTACAGCTTCAGTGAAATCCGTTTGCAAATCGGAGTGATAGATTAGAATCGAGAGCCAACGGTAAGTTTTCTATGTTAAACCATTACACCATTGAAAAACTGGTTACGTTTGCAATCGAAAGAAAAATGACTATAGTTGAAGAGGTAATGGCCCCTAAACTATGTTCTGGGATGAAAGTTACAGCTTCAGTGAAATCCGTTTGCAAATCGGAGTGATAGATTAGAATCGAGAGCCAACGGTAAGTTTTCTATGTTAAACCATTACACCATTGAAAAACTGGTTACGTTTGCAATCGAAAGAAAAATGACTATAGTTGAAGAGGTAATGGCCCCTAAACTATGTTCTGGGATGAAAGTTACAGCTTCAGTGAAATCCGTTTGCAAATCGGAGTGATAGATTAGAATCGAGAGCCAACGGTAAGTTTTCTATGTTAAACCATTACACCATTGAAAAACTGGTTACGTTTGCAATCGAAAGAAAAATGACTATAGTTGAAGAGGTAATGGCCCCTAAACTATGTTCTGGGATGAAAGTTACAGCTTCAGTGAAATCCGTTTGCAAATCGGAGTGATAGATTAGAATCGAGAGCCAACGGTAAGTTTTCTATGTTAAACCATTACACCATTGAAAAACTGGTTACGTTTGCAATCGAAAGAAAAATGACTATAGTTGAAGAGGTAATGGCCCCTAAACTATGTTCTGGGATGAAAGTTACAGCTTCAGTGAAATCCGTTTGCAAATCGGAGTGATAGATTAGAATCGAGAGCCAACGGTAAGTTTTCTATGTTAAACCATTACACCATTGAAAAACTGGTTACGTTTGCAATCGAAAGAAAAATGACTATAGTTGAAGAGGTAATGGCCCCTAAACTATGTTCTGGGATGAAAGTTACAGCTTCAGTGAAATCCGTTTGCAAATCGGAGTGATAGATTAGAATCGAGAGCCAACGGTAAGTTTTCTATGTTAAACCATTACACCATTGAAAAACTGGTTACGTTTGCAATCGAAAGAAAAATGACTATAGTTGAAGAGGTAATGGCCCCTAAACTATGTTCTGGGATGAAAGTTACAGCTTCAGTGAAATCCGTTTGCAAATCGGAGTGATAGATTAGAATCGAGAGCCAGCGGTAAGTTTTCTATGTTAAACCATTACACCATTGAAAAACTGGTTACGTTTGCAATCGAAAGAAAAATGACTATAGTTGAAGAGGTAATGGCCCCTAAACTATGTTCTGGGATGAAAGTTACAGCTTCAGTGAAATCCGTTTGCAAATCGGAGTGATAGATTAGAATCGAGAGCCAACGGTAAGTTTTCTATGTTAAACCATTACACCATTGAAAAACTGGTTACGTTTGCAATCGAAAGAAAAATGACTATAGTTGAAGAGGTAATGGCCCCTAAACTATGTTCTGGGATGAAAGTTACAGCTTCAGTGAAATCCGTTTGCAAATCGGAGTGATAGATTAGAATCGAGAGCCAACGGTAAGTTTTCTATGTTAAACCATTACACCATTGAAAAACTGGTTACGTTTGCAATCGAAAGAAAAATGACTATAGTTGAAGAGGTAATGGCCCCTAAACTATGTTCTGGGATGAAAGTTACAGCTTCAGTGAAATCCGTTTGCAAATCGGAGTGATAGATTAGAATCGAGAGCCAACGGTAAGTTTTCTATGTTAAACCATTACACCATTGAAAAACTGGTTACGTTTGCAATCGAAAGAAAAATGACTATAGTTGAAGAGGTAATGGCCCCTAAACTATGTTCTGGGATGAAAGTTACAGCTTCAGTGAAATCCGTTTGCAAATCGGAGTGATAGATTAGAATCGAGAGCCAACGGTAAGTTTTCTATGTTAAACCATTACACCATTGAAAAACTGGTTACGTTTGCAATCGAAAGAAAAATGACTATAGTTGAAGAGGTAATGGCCCCTAAACTATGTTCTGGGATGAAAGTTACAGCTTCAGTGAAATCCGTTTGCAAATCGGAGTGATAGATTAGAATCGAGAGCCAACGGTAAGTTTTCTATGTTAAACCATTACACCATTGAAAAACTGGTTACGTTTGCAATCGAAAGAAAAATGACTATAGTTGAAGAGGTAATGGCCCCTAAACTATGTTCTGGGATGAAAGTTACAGCTTCAGTGAAATCCGTTAGCAAATCGGAGTGATAGATTAGAATCGAGAGGCAACGGTAAGTTTTCTATGTTAAACCATTACACCATTGAAAAACTGGTTACGTTTGCAATCGAAAGAAAAATGACTATAGTTGAAGAGGTAATGGCCCCTAAACTATGTTCTGGGATGAAAGTTACAGCTTCAGTGAAATCCGTTTGCAAATCGGAGTGATAGATTAGAATCGAGAGCCAACGGTAAGTTTTCTATGTTAAACCATTACACCATTGAAAAACTGGTTACGTTTGCAATCGAAAGAAAAATGACTATAGTTGAAGAGGTAATGGCCCCTAAACTATGTTCTGGGATGAAAGTTACAGCTTCAGTGAAATCCGTTTGCAAATCGGAGTGATAGATTAGAATCGAGAGCCAACGGTAAGTTTTCTATGTTAAACCATTACACCATTGAAAAACTGGTTACGTTTGCAATCGAAAGAAAAATGACTATAGTTGAAGAGGTAATGGCCCCTAAACTATGTTCTGGGATGAAAGTTACAGCTTCAGTGAAATCCGTTTGCAAATCGGAGTGATAGATTAGAATCGAGAGCCAACGGTAAGTTTTCTATGTTAAACCATTACACCATTGAAAAACTGGTTACGTTTGCAATCGAAAGAAAAATGACTATAGTTGAAGAGGTAATGGCCCCTAAACTATGTTCTGGGATGAAAGTTACAGCTTCAGTGAAATCCGTTTGCAAATCGGAGTGATAGATTAGAATCGAGAGCCAACGGTAAGTTTTCTATGTTAAACCATTACACCATTGAAAAACTGGTTACGTTTGCAATCGAAAGAAAAATGACTATAGTTGAAGAGGTAATGGCCCCTAAACTATGTTCTGGGATGAAAGTTACAGCTTCAGTGAAATCCGTTTGCAAATCGGAGTGATAGATTAGAATCGAGAGCCAACGGTAAGTTTTCTATGTTAAACCATTACACCATTGAAAAACTGGTTACGTTTGCAATCGCAAGAAAAATGACTATAGTTGAAGAGGTAATGGCCCCTAAACTATGTTCTGGGATGAAAGTTACAGCTTCAGTGAAATCCGTTTGCAAATCGGAGTGATAGATTAGAATCGAGAGCCAACGGTAAGTTTTCTATGTTAAACCATTACACCATTGAAAAACTGGTTACGTTTGCAATCGAAAGAAAAATGACTATAGTTGAAGAGGTAATGGCCCCTAAACTATGTTCTGGGATGAAAGTTACAGCTTCAGTGAAATCCGTTTGCAAATCGGAGTGATAGATTAGAATCGAGAGCCAACGGTAAGTTTTCTATGTTAAACCATTACACCATTGAAAAACTGGTTACGTTTGCAATCGAAAGAAAAATGACTATAGTTGAAGAGGTAATGGCCCCTAAACTATGTTCTGGGATGAAAGTTACAGCTTCAGTGAAATCCGTTTGCAAATCGGAGTGATAGATTAGAATCGAGAGCCAACGGTAAGTTTTCTATGTTAAACCATTACACCATTGAAAAACTGGTTACGTTTGCAATCGAAAGAAAAATGACTATAGTTGAAGAGGTAATGGCCCCTAAACTATGTTCTGGGATGAAAGTTACAGCTTCAGTGAAATCCGTTTGCAAATCGGAGTGATAGATTAGAATCGAGAGCCAACGGTAAGTTTTCTATGTTAAACCATTACACCATTGAAAAACTGGTTACGTTTGCAATCGAAAGAAAAATGACTATAGTTGAAGAGGTAATGGCCCCTAAACTATGTTCTGGGATGAAAGTTACAGCTTCAGTGAAATCCGTTTGCAAATCGGAGTGATAGATTAGAATCGAGAGCCAACGGTAAGTTTTCTATGTTAAACCATTACACCATTGAAAAACTGGTTACGTTTGCAATCGAAAGAAAAATGACTATAGTTGAAGAGGTAATGGCCCCTAAACTATGTTCTGGGATGAAAGTTACAGCTTCAGTGAAATCCGTTTGCAAATCGGAGTGATAGATTAGAATCGAGAGCCAACGGTAAGTTTTCTATGTTAAACCATTACACCATTGAAAAACTGGTTACGTTTGCAATCGAAAGAAAAATGACTATAGTTGAAGAGGTAATGGCCCCTAAACTATGTTCTGGGATGAAAGTTACAGCTTCAGTGAAATCCGTTTGCAAATCGGAGTGATAGATTAGAATCGAGAGCCAACGGTAAGTTTTCTATGTTAAACCATTACACCATTGAAAAACTGGTTACGTTTGCAATCGAAAGAAAAATGACTATAGTTGAAGAGGTAATGGCCCCTAAACTATGTTCTGGGATGAAAGTTACAGCTTCAGTGAAATCCGTTTGCAAATCGGAGTGATAGATTAGAATCGAGAGCCAACGGTAAGTTTTCTATGTTAAACCATTACACCATTGAAAAACTGGTGACGTTTGCAATCGAAAGAAAAATGACTGTAGTTGAAGAGGTAATGGCCCCTAAACTATGTTCTGGGATGAAAGTTACAGCTTCAGTGAAATCCGTTTGCAAATCGGAGTGATAGATTAGAATCGAGAGCCAACGGTAAGTTTTCTATGTTCAACCATTACACCATTGAAAAACTGGTTACGTTTGCAATCGAAAGAAAAATGACTATAGTTGAAGAGGTAATGGCCCCTAAACTATGTTCTGGGATGAAAGTTACAGCTTCAGTGAAATCCGTTTGCAAATCGGAGTGATAGATTAGAATCGAGAGCCAACGGTAAGTTTTCTATGTTAAACCATTACACCATTGAAAAACTGGTTACGTTTGCAATCGAAAGAAAAATGACTATAGTTGAAGAGGTAATGGCCCCTAAACTATGTTCTGGGATGAAAGTTACAGCTTCAGTGAAATCCGTTTGCAAATCGGAGTGATAGATTAGAATCGAGAGCCAACGGTAAGTTTTCTATGTTAAACCATTACACCATTGAAAAACTGGTTACGTTTGCAATCGAAAGAAAAATGACTATAGTTGAAGAGGTAATGGCCCCTAAACTATGTTCTGGGATGAAAGTTACAGCTTCAGTGAAATCCGTTTGCAAATCGGAGTGATAGATTAGAATCGAGAGCCAACGGTAAGTTTTCTATGTTAAACCATTACACCATTGAAAAACTGGTTACGTTTGCAATCGAAAGAAAAATGACTATAGTTGAAGAGGTAATGGCCCCTAAACTATGTTCTGGGATGAAAGTTACAGCTTCAGTGAAATCCGTTTGCAAATCGGAGTGATAGATTAGAATCGAGAGCCAACGGTAAGTTTTCTATGTTAAACCATTACACCATTGAAAAACTGGTTACGTTTGCAATCGAAAGAAAAATGACTATAGTTGAAGAGGTAATGGCCCCTAAACTATGTTCTGGGATGAAAGTTACAGCTTCAGTGAAATCCGTTTGCAAATCGGAGTGATAGATTAGAATCGAGAGCCAACGGTAAGTTTTCTATGTTAAACCATTACACCATTGAAAAACTGGTTACGTTTGCAATCGAAAGAAAAATGACTATAGTTGAAGAGGTAATGGCCCCTAAACTATGTTCTGGGATGAAAGTTACAGCTTCAGTGAAATCCGTTTGCAAATCGGAGTGATAGATTAGAATCGAGAGCCAACGGTAAGTTTTCTATGTTAAACCATTACACCATTGAAAAACTGGTTACGTTTGCAATCGAAAGAAAAATGACTATAGTTGAAGAGGTAATGGCCCCTAAACTATGTTCTGGGATGAAAGTTACAGCTTCAGTGAAATCTGTTTGCAAATCGGAGTGATAGATTAGAATCGAGAGCCAACGGTAAGTTTTCTATGTTAAACCATTACACCATTGAAAAACTGGTTACGTTTGCAATCGAAAGAAAAATGACTATAGTTGAAGAGGTAATGGCCCCTAAACTATGTTCTGGGATGAAAGTTACAGCTTCAGTGAAATCCGTTTGCAAATCGGAGTGATAGATTAGAATCGAGAGCCAACGGTAAGTTTTCTATGTTAAACCATTACACCATTGAAAAACTGGTTACGTTTGCAATCGAAAGAAAAATGACTATAGTTGAAGAGGTAATGGCCCCTAAACTATGTTCTGGGATGAAAGTTACAGCTTCAGTGAAATCCGTTTGCAAATCGGAGTGATAGATTAGAATCGAGAGCCAACGGTAAGTTTTCTATGTTAAACCATTACACCATTGAAAAACTGGTTACGTTTGCAATCGAAAGAAAAATGACTATAGTTGAAGAGGTAATGGCCCCTAAACTATGTTCTGGGATGAAAGTTACAGCTTCAGTGAAATCCGTTTGCAAATCGGAGTGATAGATTAGAATCGAGAGCCAACGGTAAGTTTTCTATGTTAAACCATTACACCATTGAAAAACTGGTTACGTTTGCAATCGAAAGAAAAATGACTATAGTTGAAGAGGTAATGGCCCCTAAACTATGTTCTGGGATGAAAGTTACAGCTTCAGTGAAATCCGTTTGCAAATCGGAGTGATAGATTAGAATCGAGAGCCAACGGTAAGTTTTCTATGTTAAACCATTACACCATTGAAAAACTGGTTACGTTTGCAATCGAAAGAAAAATGACTATAGTTGAAGAGGTAATGGCCCCTAAACTATGTTCTGGGATGAAAGTTACAGCTTCAGTGAAATCCGTTTGCAAATCGGAGTGATAGATTAGAATCGAGAGCCAACGGTAAGTTTTCTATGTTAAACCATTACACCATTGAAAAACTGGTTACGTTTGCAATCGAAAGAAAAATGACTATAGTTGAAGAGGTAATGGCCCCTAAACTATGTTCTGGGATGAAAGTTACAGCTTCAGTGAAATCCGTTTGCAAATCGGAGTGATAGATTAGAATCGAGAGCCAACGGTAAGTTTTCTATGTTAAACCATTACACCATTGAAAAACTGGTTACGTTTGCAATCGAAAGAAAAATGACTATAGTTGAAGAGGTAATGGCCCCTAAACTATGTTCTGGGATGAAAGTTACAGCTTCAGTGAAATCCGTTTGCAAATCGGAGTGATAGATTAGAATCGAGAGCCAACGGTAAGTTTTCTATGTTAAACCATTACACCATTGAAAAACTGGTTACGTTTGCAATCGAAAGAAAAATGACTATAGTTGAAGAGGTAATGGCCCCTAAACTATGTTCTGGGATGAAAGTTACAGCTTCAGTGAAATCCGTTTGCAAATCGGAGTGATAGATTAGAATCGAGAGCCAACGGTAAGTTTTCTATGTTAAACCATTACACCATTGAAAAACTGGTTACGTTTGCAATCGAAAGAAAAATGACTATAGTTGAAGAGGTAATGGCCCCTAAACTATGTTCTGGGATGAAAGTTACAGCTTCAGTGAAATCCGTTTGCAAATCGGAGTGATAGATTAGAATCGAGAGCCAACGGTAAGTTTTCTATGTTAAACCATTACACCATTGAAAAACTGGTTACGTTTGCAATCGAAAGAAAAATGACTATAGTTGAAGAGGTAATGGCCCCTAAACTATGTTCTGGGATGAAAGTTACAGCTTCAGTGAAATCCGTTTGCAAATCGGAGTGATAGATTAGAATCGAGAGCCAACGGTAAGTTTTCTATGTTAAACCATTACACCATTGAAAAACTGGTTACGTTTGCAATCGAAAGAAAAATGACTATAGTTGAAGAGGTAATGGCCCCTAAACTATGTTCTGGGATGAAAGTTACAGCTTCAGTGAAATCCGTTAGCAAATCGGAGTGATAGATTAGAATCGAGAGGCAACGGTAAGTTTTCTATGTTAAACCATTACACCATTGAAAAACTGGTTACGTTTGCAATCGAAAGAAAAATGACTATAGTTGAAGAGGTAATGGCCCCTAAACTATGTTCTGGGATGAAAGTTACAGCTTCAGTGAAATCCGTTAGCAAATCGGAGTGATAGATTAGAATCGAGAGGCAACGGTAAGTTTTCTATGTTAAACCATTACACCATTGAAAAACTGGTTACGTTTGCAATCGAAAGAAAAATGACTATAGTTGAAGAGGTAATGGCCCCTAAACTATGTTCTGGGATGAAAGTTACAGCTTCAGTGAAATCCGTTTGCAAATCGGAGTGATAGATTAGAATCGAGAGCCAACGGTAAGTTTTCTATGTTAAACCATTACACCATTGAAAAACTGGTTACGTTTGCAATCGAAAGAAAAATGACTATAGTTGAAGAGGTAATGGCCCCTAAACTATGTTCTGGGATGAAAGTTACAGCTTCAGTGAAATCCGTTTGCAAATCGGAGTGATAGATTAGAATCGAGAGCCAACGGTAAGTTTTCTATGTTAAACCATTACACCATTGAAAAACTGGTTACGTTTGCAATCGAAAGAAAAATGACTATAGTTGAAGAGGTAATGGCCCCTAAACTATGTTCTGGGATGAAAGTTACAGCTTCAGTGAAATCCGTTTGCAAATCGGAGTGATAGATTAGAATCGAGAGCCAACGGTAAGTTTTCTATGTTAAACCATTACACCATTGAAAAACTGGTTACGTTTGCAATCGAAAGAAAAATGACTATAGTTGAAGAGGTAATGGCCCCTAAACTATGTTCTGGGATGAAAGTTACAGCTTCAGTGAAATCCGTTTGCAAATCGGAGTGATAGATTAGAATCGAGAGCCAACGGTAAGTTTTCTATGTTAAACCATTACACCATTGAAAAACTGGTTACGTTTGCAATCGAAAGAAAAATGACTATAGATGAAGAGGTAATGGCCCCTAAACTATGTTCTGGGATGAAAGTTACAGCTTCAGTGAAATCCGTTTGCAAATCGGAGTGATAGATTAGAATCGAGAGCCAACGGTAAGTTTTCTATGTTAAACCATTACACCATTGAAAAACTGGTTACGTTTGCAATCGAAAGAAAAATGACTATAGTTGAAGAGGTAATGGCCCCTAAACTATGTTCTGGGATGAAAGTTACAGCTTCAGTGAAATCCGTTTGCAAATCGGAGTGATAGATTAGAATCGAGAGCCAACGGTAAGTTTTCTATGTTAAACCATTACACCATTGAAAAACTGGTTACGTTTGCAATCGAAAGAAAAATGACTATAGTTGAAGAGGTAATGGCCCCTAAACTATGTTCTGGGATGAAAGTTACAGCTTCAGTGAAATCCGTTTGCAAATCGGAGTGATAGATTAGAATCGAGAGCCAACGGTAAGTTTTCTATGTTAAACCAATTCCATTAATTTTTATTGAAATTTTAAAACAAACAAATATCAGTACATATACAACAGTACTGTCAATATTATTACAGTAGGGTAACAGTACAAACATATTATTAAATTTAATTCTCAAAGTATATTAATAACACGTTAACAGTATAGAATTGCATATATAATGTAGAGTTCTCTTTTTATATATATTCACATTGTATAGTTATAGATCAATTTGTTTAATGAGATTTGTATCTTTATTGGGTATAACCTTTAATATTAAATAATAATGCAGAATATTTTATTAAAATTGTCTAAAATAAATAAAAAGTAAAATAATAATCAATACTGTAAGTAATACAACAAAATCCTATTCAATTTTCAAAAATTATTTGTTATGCATTAGAAATATTTATTAAGCTTTGTATGGCATACAGAACTTGGTAAATGTTTTGTTTGAGAGCAATGCGTACATATGTGTTAATAATGCATATATGCGTATTTTCAAAAGTATTGTGAGACGCGTATATGTATGTTCATAGACCGCATATGTATATTTTACTAAGTATGGCAGAACGCGTACATATATGTTTATAAAGCGTAAATGCGTATTTTTAATTAAAAAAAAGTATTGCGGAACGCGTACATATGCTTCATTATATGTATGCGTAGTTTCGGGAATATAACTGGACGCGTACGTATATGCTTATGAAGCGTAAATGCGTATTTTTGTTATTTCTAAAAAAAGGTATTGCGGAACGCGTATATATGTTTCATAAAGCGTATGTATCTATTTTCGAAAATTATTGCAGAACGCGTACAGATATGGTTTCAGTGCGTATATGCATTCTTAAAAGTTATTATTACTGCTTAAGATATGCTTTAAATTCGTATATGCGTAAATAAAATTTTATTTCCTGCCACTCATTAACTCGTATGCTTATGTCTATAGAGCATATATTTGTATTTTAACAATACGCATATAACAGGTTATCATTTACGCGTAATCATATGCCTGTGATACATATATGCGTAATTAAAGATTTTAAAATTTCAATATAAAGTAATTGAAAGATTACTCTTGAGTTCTTAAATGTATGCGACAGCTCTCAAACAAACCGAAGTATCAATACATATTAAAGTTTGGTGGGGTTATATTAAATTATAGTTGTTTGCATGAACCCATGAGTATAATCCATAAAAGTATTCCTAATTAAATGAATAGGATTGAATTTATGAGAATATATTAATCGGACTAATCTAATTTGGTCTAATAGAACACAGTAAAGATTATACTAGCGTTGCTTCTATAGGGTCCTCTCGACCTGGAAAGTGGGGGTATTTTTCAACCTCCCTTCAGAAATTCCAAGGAGTGGAACCCATTGGTTCAATCCATTAACTGTGTTTAATGTTTTATGTTACATCCAATTGTAGTATACCTGTAAAATTAATTACATATTTAAGAACTGTAATATATATATATGAAGTTCCAATTCTATAGTAAATTATATATAGTACAATATCTATTAAACTAAACTAACTACGAAAAAAAACATATTAACAAACATGTATTGTCATTCCCAATGTATGTTGCAGGAGTCAAAGTTAAGGTTTTAGATGTTATTACCTTATGTGTAAGGAATCTATTATCTCAATAGAAAACTAGTCTGGAGTAACCTGTTAATTAATTTTGTCTCACAGTGTAAGAGGTTCAGTATCCTAAAATTCCAATACTTTAGATTTTCTGTAAACCGTCGGCCAGAGTTTGACTCTATTCATAAAAGGTCCCATTGTACCACTCCTGATTGCCCAGGATTTTTCTGCTAAAATGTTAGATTCCACATTTTTAAGAATCTCCCCGAAGACTGGAATTTCTGATGATTTCCAATTAATGGCTATCTGGTTCTTAGTTGCTATAAACATATGATTTGCTATAAATCTTTCCTGAAATGGTAAATCTTCAGCACTAAAATGAAACAAAGCTAAACCTGGCGGAATGGTTTGGAGAGACGTGGGTAGTTTTTTCAAGAATTGTTCAATGGCTTTCCATAAAACTTTGATTTTAGGGCACTCCCACCAAATATGTTCCATGGTACCCGTCAGGTTACACCCCCTCCAACAAAGGGGAGATGATTGGATATCAAATTTAGCAATCTTTGCAGGGGTCATATACCATCGCCAAATGAGTTTAAATAGTCCTTCATGGTGGTTTATACAGTGAGATGATTTTTTCAATGTTCTAATTGCTTTTTCCCAATCTTCCGAATCTACTTCATATCCCAAAAAGTCCTGCCATTTTTTCAATTGCCATTTTGGAGTTTCCTCCTTTATTTCTAATAAAATTCTATAAAAGGTAGAGATGCCTTTTAATTTTATCCCCTCCGGTTGTACAATTTTTCTAATTTTAGGTGGTAAAAGTTCTGGATTATATGTGTGTGTGTTCATAAATTTATAAATTTTGTTATATATAGGTCTATCAGTGAGCGGGATACCAAAATCATTGGCTAGTTGATCAAATGGTATAATAGTACCATCCTCATTCAATAATTCTTCCAAGTAATCAATGTCATAATAATTAGTCCAATCTGCCAAATTAATATCTTTAATAACTGAGTGTAAAATATTCAGAGGTGTGGGCTTAGAGGTGGATAAAACGTCTTTCTTACAGAGTTTTAACAGTTCCTTCCAGATTTTTAGGGAGTTAGCTGTTATGGGGTTATATATGTTTTGGTTCACTTTCCAAATTACTCTTGATTGAAGATATAGTTTGAGAGAGCCATATGGAAGCTGTTCCTCTTCTATTGAAAGCCATTGTTTGGAATAATCTTCTAGCCAAATTGATCTAACTTGGTCTAAAATTGCCGCTTTATAATAATATTCCAGTTTAGGCACACCTAGACCTAGATTTGTAATATGAGATGTAATAATTTTGTTTGAAACTCTGGATTTTTTGCCCATAAGAATATAGTTGTTTAGATCTTTTTGTAATTTATTAAAAAATGTTAGGGGAACTTTTATAGGAAGGTTTCTGAATAAGTAGAGTAATTGTGGTAGTACCATCATTTTGAAGGCCGCTGCTCTCCCCATCCAGGAGAATTCAAGTTTTGCCAATGAATCCAGTTTGGTTTTAAGTTTAGTAAGCCAAGGACTGTAGTTTTCCTTGTACAACTGGGACATTTTTGGAGTGATTTGTACACCAAGGTATTTTAATTTTTTCTCGCTCCATAAATAATGGCTGGACTTTTTGAGATCTTCTTTCATTTTTTGTGAGACATTACATGGTAATACTACCGTTTTTTTCTGATTTAGTTTATAATATGAGACCATAGAATATTCATCTAATTCTTTCTTAACATTTGGCAATGATATATTGGGTTTTTGTAAATACAAAATCACATCGTCTGCATAGAGACCTAACTTATGGGTAGTTTTATTTATTTTGATTCCATGAATTTGGGAGTTGTTTCTGATTTTTTGAGCTAATGGTTCTATAGATAAATTAAATATCAGTGGGGAGAGGGGGCAACCCTGACGGGTACCATTCTTGATATCAAATGGGCGTGAGATGGAGCCTGATGACATAACCCTGGCCGAAGGTTGAGTGTAAAGAGCTAAGATTGCTTTGTGAAGGAAATTGGGGAAACCAAACTTGGTCAAGACTCTAGAGAGGTACAACCAATTGACTCTGTCGAACGCCTTCTCCGCGTCTAAAGAGACTAGGAGGGTAGGCGTCCGACAGAGCCCTAACCTATGTATCAAATCCAACAATTTACGAGTTCCATCACTCGTTGATCTACCAGTGGTGAAACCGACCTGATCCGGATGTATAAGTTTTGGCATCAGTGGTGACAGTCTGTTGGCGATGATCTTAGCGTATATTTTAATGTCTGAATTAAGTAAAGAAATTGGTCGGTAACTTCCTGGGTCAAGGGGGTCCTTATCTTCTTTGGGTATAGTGGATATTAAAGCTGTCAGCGATTCCCTAGGGAAAGCACCAGTGGTTACTATCTCATTAAACATATCTGTTAAAGGTTGTATAAGTATTTTTGTGAATTTTTTATAATAATCGTTGATGAAACCATCTGGTCCAGGCGCTTTATCTCTTTTAAGAGAAGCGATGGCAGCTTCAACCTCCTGTTGACGGAAAGGTACGTTTATAGATTTTTGTTCAAATTCTGTTAATGTTGGTAGATTAATTTTTTCTAAATATTTGTCTATTTCTAAAATGTTTGGGGAATGAATGTTTGGGTCTTTTTCTAAATTATATAAGTCCTCGTAGTAGGTAGCTAAAGTGTCCACAATGTCTTGGGGATGATGAATGTCGGTCTTTGTCCTGGGATGTCTAATTTTTAATATTCTTTGTCGAATTCTCCTACCCTTAATTTTTCTAGCCATGGCCTTCCCTGCTCTATTTTTGTCATAATACCAGTGTTCTTTTAGAATTGTTTGCCATTTATCGTATTGGGAATATAAACAGTCAGCTAAGTCTTGTCTGGTTACTTCTAACATCCGGATCAGGTCTCGTCTCCCTCCAGCAAATACTTTCCCCTCTAACGTTCTAATTTTATTCAAAAGAAGATTGGTTTTTTCTTGTTGTTTCTTTTTTTGAATTGCTCCTAATTTCATAAATACTCCGCGCATAAATGCCTTGTGAGCATTCCAAATATTTGTTTTAGATACATCATCTGTGTTGTTAAATTTGAAATATTCTACCAATTCTTTTTGTATTAGGGGGAAAGTATGTTCAGAATTAAGCGTATATTTATTTAATTTCCATATATATTGTTGTGGGGATGAATTTTTAAGCTGTATTGTAACAAATAATGGTGAGTGGTTCGACCATATTCTAGAGGCAATCTCAATGTCTGTGACTAGTGGCAAGGAAAACCCATTGGTTAAACATAAATCAATTCGAGTAAATGATTGATGAATTGGAGAGTAATATGTATATTGTTTGTCAGTAGGATGCATACATCTCCACGTATCAAAGAGCTCATAGCTTGTTAAAGAGTTTTGTAAAATTGAATGAATTGATCTAGTTCTGGAGGTGCAGTCTATTTGGGGATCAACAACAGAATTAAAGTCCCCTAATATAAATAAATTTCCCTCTGTTTTTTTGGTTATCAATTTTAATTTTTTATTTATAAATTTTATCTGATGAGAATTGGGAGAGTATAAATTAACAAATGTGTAAGTTTGAGAATTGATTGTTCCTTTAACTATTACTAGTCGTCCGTCATCACTGGAGTAGGATTCCTTAACCACCAGCCCCAGACCATCTTTGACTGCTATACAGACACCTGCCTTTCTTTTATTATTTTTCATAGTAGAGTGAAAGATTTTTGAAAACTGATTAATCTTAAATTTTTCTGCTGTCAATTTTTTCAGGTGGGTTTCCTGCAAACAAATTATATCTATTTTTTGTTCCTTAATTAATTTTTGGACCAAGAAGCGTTTCCGGTATGAGTTTAGACCTCTCACATTAAGAGACATTACCTTAAAGTTCTGCGCCATACATCTGTGAGTATTTGATTAAGAAGTAAAAACTATATATTATATGAATTTCTCTCCGACTAGTTTCCTTAGTGCACCATCTATAGACGACATCTTTGCAATATCTGCATATCTTACTCCTGTTTGGAAATAAAAAAGTTAGGTAAAACATCCAAATGCATACAGTACCCATAATAGAGCAGCAACCTGGGAGTGAACAATAAATGAAATAAGAAACAACAAAGAAATTAGATAAACAAGTAGCAGCTTCACAGGTATCCGGTTCTACCTTCGATAACTGCTACTAGGATTAGTCCTTAATCCAGTAAAACAAAGAATATAAGGACTTCCCAACAAAGAATTTCAGAAAAAGAAAAAAAAGCAAAAAACTAGAAATTTAGAAAAACAAGAAACAAAAAGAGTAACCTACAAATAGGTCCTAGGACCTATTTAAAACAATGTCCACCGGTGTGGACTCAGAAAAGATGTCCTCCAATGGGGAAACTCCCAGGGAGAAGATCTAGTGGGGGGAAATAAGTTTGTGGTTGGACACTAATGCTCAAGTGTCACCTGTTGCCTCAGCCAATTTTTCTTTTTCTTTTTCCAGTGGTGGTTGTTGTGGTTGAGTAGTGTCCATCGGAACAGGAGAAGGTTTGAATGGGTTTGGCTTAATTGAAGTCGGTTTAGGAGCAATCGGAGGTCTGTATGACTTTTCTTTCTGCTGTTCTCTTGGGATAAAGACTGGAATGTTCCATCTATGTAGAAGTTCCTTTCCTTCTTTTGGAGACTTGACTACATGTTTGATTCCATTGTCATTTACAATGAGTTTGATTGGGAAGCCCCAAGAGTACTTTATTTTGTTGTGTCTCAAGGTTGTAGTTACCTGGGAAAAGTTGCGTCGTGCCTGAAGAGTAGCTTGTGAAAGGTCTTGGTACAATCGGATGTCTTTATATTCTGGAGGTAAGCTTTTACCCTCTCTAGTGGTGCCCAGAAGCAGTTCCTTCACATGGAAAAAATGTATTCGCGTAATTACATCCCTGGGTAAGTAGTTAGGCAGATGACTAGGCTTGGGGAGCCGATGAGCTCTATCCACAGTGAGCTCACTTTTATTTAATGCAGGAAATGTAGTGTGTAGCATTTTGGCCACATAGTCTTTGAGTTCATCGTTGCCCACAGTTTCAGGAACACCTCTTAACTTTAAATTATTCCTGCGGTTTCTATCTTCGGCGTCCGCAACCTTGCTCTTCAACCACTCATTTTCTTGAATTACTACTTTGTGCGATTCGACAAGTTCATTGTGTGCAGTAGCCATCTCTTCCATCCTGTTCTCAAGCATTTCAAATCTCTGTGCAGTGTCGTCGGCAAATTTATTCAAAAATCCAGCCATTGTATGTAGATCTCTTTGAAAATTTGAGATATTGTTTTTAGTTTCCAAATGAAAAGATATCATAAAGTTTTTGAAAAAACTTTGCGTGATAAGTTGTTCCGATGCCGGTATAGATGCCAAGGAATCAGGTATCTCGGATGGATGCGTTAAAGTGTTTGATGGTCTCTGTACAGTCTGCAGGTTATATTCTGTTTGAGGGTCTGTGTTGTCCCTTCTATCTTCATTGTTGTCATCTTTTGGTTCTGTGGAACGCGTATATTTTTCCGCATACGCGTATGTGTTGGCAGTGGAACGCGTACTTTTTTCCGCGTACGCATGCGCATGTTCAGAAGGATGCGGAAGAGCTGCTATGGTAACGCGGCCAGCGGCATGCGTACTTTTTGATGCGTACGTACGCATTGGCGGTTTGAGCGGGCTTCTTTCCCTCTCTCCGCCAGATTCATCTTCCACATCATCATAGTCCTCAGGGATGCCCCTAGGTCGGGGGGGTATATAGGGGAGCAAATCTATTCCTCTGGGCAAGCGGTGGAGGTGTTTTGTAAATCTCCTCAGTGCTGTTGCTAGGCCTATAACGGTGGCCATCTTGGTTTCTCTCACTAGAAAAGTCAGTCAGTCTTTTAGGGGTTGTAGGAGGTGATTTCCTCCGATTTGTGGCTTTATTCCACTCCTGCGTCATCTCTAAGTCTTCACCCACCTTTTAAGTTGAAAATGAGGCAGCCAGGAACGCTTTTAGTAGCTGAATTTAGTGTCTGTCACAGAGAGCTGCAGGCTCAGGCTTCCATCAGTCTCTGTGGCTAGGCCACGCCCCCTTCTATGTTAAACCATTACACCATTGAAAAACTGGTTACGTTTGCAATCGAAAGAAAAATGAGTATAGTTGAAGAGGTAATGGCCCCTAAACTATGTTCTGGGATGAAAGTTACAGCTTCAGTGAAATCCGTTTGCAAATCGGAGTGATAGATTAGAATCGAGAGCCAACGGTAAGTTTTCTATGTTAAACCATTACACCATTGAAAAACTGGTTACGTTTGCAATCGAAAGAAAAATGACTATAGTTGAAGAGGTAATGGCCCCTAAACTATGTTCTGGGATGAAAGTTACAGCTTCAGTGAAATCCGTTTGCAAATCGGAGTGATAGATTAGAATCGAGAGCCAACGGTAAGTTTTCTATGTTAAACCATTACACCATTGAAAAACTGGTTACGTTTGCAATCGAAAGAAAAATGACTATAGTTGAAGAGGTAATGGCCCCTAAACTATGTTCTGGGATGAAAGTTACAGCTTCAGTGAAATCCGTTTGCAAATCGGAGTGATAGATTAGAATCGAGAGCCAACGGTAAGTTTTCTATGTTAAACCATTACACCATTGAAAAACTGGTTACGTTTGCAATCGAAAGAAAAATGACTATAGTTGAAGAGGTAATGGCCCCTAAACTATGTTCTGGGATGAAAGTTACAGCTTCAGTGAAATCCGTTTGCAAATCGGAGTGATAGATTAGAATCGAGAGCCAACGGTAAGTTTTCTATGTTAAACCATTACACCATTGAAAAACTGGTTACGTTTGCAATCGAAAGAAAAATGACTATAGTTGAAGAGGTAATGGCCCCTAAACTATGTTCTGGGATGAAAGTTACAGCTTCAGTGAAATCCGTTTGCAAATCGGAGTGATAGATTAGAATCGAGAGCCAACGGTAAGTTTTCTATGTTAAACCATTACACCATTGAAAAACTGGTTACGTTTGCAATCGAAAGAAAAATGACTATAGTTGAAGAGGTAATGGCCCCTAAACTATGTTCTGGGATGAAAGTTACAGCTTCAGTGAAATCCGTTTGCAAATCGGAGTGATAGATTAGAATCGAGAGCCAACGGTAAGTTTTCTATGTTAAACCATTACACCATTGAAAAACTGGTTACGTTTGCAATCGAAAGAAAAATGACTATAGTTGAAGAGGTAATGGCCCCTAAACTATGTTCTGGGATGAAAGTTACAGCTTCAGTGAAATCCGTTTGCAAATCGGAGTGATAGATTAGAATCGAGAGCCAACGGTAAGTTTTCTATGTTAAACCATTACACCATTGAAAAACTGGTTACGTTTGCAATCGAAAGAAAAATGACTATAGTTGAAGAGGTAATGGCCCCTAAACTATGTTCTGGGATGAAAGTTACAGCTTCAGTGAAATCCGTTTGCAAATCGGAGTGATAGATTAGAATCGAGAGCCAACGGTAAGTTTTCTATGTTAAACCATTACACCATTGAAAAACTGGTTACGTTTGCAATCGAAAGAAAAATGACTATAGTTGAAGAGGTAATGGCCCCTAAACTATGTTCTGGGATGAAAGTTACAGCTTCAGTGAAATCCGTTTGCAAATCGGAGTGATAGATTAGAATCGAGAGCCAACGGTAAGTTTTCTATGTTAAACCATTACACCATTGAAAAACTGGTTACGTTTGCAATCGAAAGAAAAATGACTATAGTTGAAGAGGTAATGGCCCCTAAACTATGTTCTGGGATGAAAGTTACAGCTTCAGTGAAATCCGTTAGCAAATCGGAGTGATAGATTAGAATCGAGAGGCAACGGTAAGTTTTCTATGTTAAACCATTACACCATTGAAAAACTGGTTACGTTTGCAATCGAAAGAAAAATGACTATAGTTGAAGAGGTAATGGCCCCTAAACTATGTTCTGGGATGAAAGTTACAGCTTCAGTGAAATCCGTTTGCAAATCGGAGTGATAGATTAGAATCGAGAGCCAACGGTAAGTTTTCTATGTTAAACCATTACACCATTGAAAAACTGGTTACGTTTGCAATCGAAAGAAAAATGACTATAGTTGAAGAGGTAATGGCCCCTAAACTATGTTCTGGGATGAAAGTTACAGCTTCAGTGAAATCCGTTTGCAAATCGGAGTGATAGATTAGAATCGAGAGCCAACGGTAAGTTTTCTATGTTAAACCATTACACCATTGAAAAACTGGTTACGTTTGCAATCGAAAGAAAAATGACTATAGTTGAAGAGGTAATGGCCCCTAAACTATGTTCTGGGATGAAAGTTACAGCTTCAGTGAAATCCGTTTGCAAATCGGAGTGATAGATTAGAATCGAGAGCCAACGGTAAGTTTTCTATGTTAAACCATTACACCATTGAAAAACTGGTTACGTTTGCAATCGAAAGAAAAATGACTATAGTTGAAGAGGTAATGGCCCCTAAACTATGTTCTGGGATGAAAGTTACAGCTTCAGTGAAATCCGTTTGCAAATCGGAGTGATAGATTAGAATCGAGAGCCAACGGTAAGTTTTCTATGTTAAACCATTACACCATTGAAAAACTGGTTACGTTTGCAATCGAAAGAAAAATGACTATAGTTGAAGAGGTAATGGCCCCTAAACTATGTTCTGGGATGAAAGTTACAGCTTCAGTGAAATCCGTTTGCAAATCGGAGTGATAGATTAGAATCGAGAGCCAACGGTAAGTTTTCTATGTTAAACCATTACACCATTGAAAAACTGGTTACGTTTGCAATCGAAAGAAAAATGACTATAGTTGAAGAGGTAATGGCCCCTAAACTATGTTCTGGGATGAAAGTTACAGCTTCAGTGAAATCCGTTT